>NC_057803.1:126080514-126380514 GCF_018294505.1 Triticum aestivum
CCATCGATCGGCTTTAGTTAGCAGCAGTAGCCAAGGAATCGCTCGATTGGGTTCAGTTAACAGCCATCGATCGATCGCTCGGGTTCAGTAATGCGTAGCCTGCAGTGCAATCGCTCGGGTTCAGTTAGAGCCCAACACCTCGCTCGGGTTCAGTTAGAGCCAACGCCTCGCACACACGCGCATACGTGTACGAGAGAAACGTGCATCGCTCGGCCCCTGACCTCCCACCGTAACCGGGAACTCCCCGAAATTCCCCCCCCCCTCGCTTCTACCATGGTTTTTTCTATCATGGACGGCCCAAAGAATGTCATGCAGTTGCGTCTCCGGCCCGCCCAGGATGAAAAGCCCATTTTTTGTCATGATTTTTTGTCATAGAAGTAGGAGCCCACCACATCTATGATGATACCGGGTTTTGTCACAATTATCGTCATAGAAGTGTCATATGTATGACAGAAAAAAATTTCGTTCGGCCCAAAATGTCACGGATGTGTCTTTTTTTTTGTAGTGAGTGTTCGAAGAATGAGGAGTTACCGATATGAGAAGAACAAGGAGAGGCAAGAGTTCAATCTTGGGGATTCCCAAGGCACGCCAAGTAAATATTTCAAGGATAGTCAAGCATCTAAGCTTGGGGATGCCCCGGTTGGTATCCAAGCTTTCTTCTTCAACAATTATCGGTATACCTTGGTTTCTGTTTTGTTCACATGACATGCATCTTTTGTGTTTATTTCCCTTTTCTTTTCCTTTTTGCTCCGTGCTAGTGTGATATAGCCCTTCATTGATTTGTAGAATGCTCTTTGTGCTTCACTTAAATCTTTTGAGTACACCTTTATAGAATGCTCTTTGTGCTTCACTTAAATCTTTTGAGTACGTCTTTATAGAATGCTTCATGTGCTTCACTTATATTTTTTGAGCTTGGATGTTGGTAAATCTATATTAATTGTAGAATGCTCCATGAACTTAACTTATATCTTTTGGAGTATGAATAAGACAATCATCGGAATTGGGCTTGGAAGAGTATCATTATAATACAATGCCTGGCTCAAAAGGCATTAAAGAAAAGCGCTTGTTGGGAGACAACCCAATATTTATCCTTATTGTTTTGTGTGTTCACATGAGTAAGCTACTGTAGTAATCATGTTTTATATATTTTGTTCCAATAAAGTGCCAAGTAAGACCTTTGGGATGGCTTACGGTCATAGTTGATTTGATCTTGCTAAAAAACATAAACTTTTGCACTCATTGCCAGAATTTTAAAAAATCATAGAAGCGTGGATCTGAATTTTTGACACAAGATTTATATACAAATTGCCTAGGTTATCCTAATTTTTCAGAATTTTTGGAGTAGCAAAAGTATGGTTGTTGTTCAGATCATTACAGACTATTCTGTTTCTGGCAGATTCTGTTTTCAATGCATAGTTTGCTTGTTTTCTAGTTTCTATGGCTTATATTGCTCAATATATTTTGTAGAAATGATATGGTACAGTAGGAGTTGTGTGAGAACAATTATGAATCTTGTCTTTCACAGTACCAAAGTGAACGATTACCTCTTTATCATACTAACCCATCTCACGAAGTTCCGTTAAGTTTTGTGTGATTGAAGTTTTCAAGTTTTGGGTGAGATATTGATACGAGGAGAATAAGGAGTGGAAAGGACCTAAGCTTGGGGATGCCCAAGGCACCCCAAGGTAATTTTCAAGGAAGACTCAAGTGCCTAACCTTGGGGATGCCCCGGAAGGCATCCCCTCTTTCGTCATCAAAACCATCATTATACCTTACTCAGAGCTATATTTTTATTCAGCTCATGATATGTGTTTTGCTTGGAGCGTATTTTCATTTTACTTGCTATTTGAATAAAATCACTGGATCTGAAATCTTGAATGAGAGAGAGTCCTCCCATGGCTAGTTAATTATTTGACTACTCATTCTTCTTCACATATATCTTTTTGGAGTAGTTTGTCATTTACTCACGTGCTTCACTTATATCCTATGAGTAAATGGTTGAATGAGTTGAATATCATATATCTGAAATTTTATATGCTTCATATGATTATCCCATGGGGAGTAATTACTTCACTTATAAGGAGTATAGGTAGTAAAATTTATTGAAAGTTAGCAAACTCAACATTGGTCACTTGAACAATTCATGAAAGGATATTGAAGGAAGAGAGATTTCACATATAAATATACTATCTAGGACATCTTCTATGATTGTGAGCCTCATTAATTATTTTCAAACTTGAGCAAATTAGTTTAAGTTGGACAAGGAAGACAACGTAATGAGTTATGCTTGTGTATATTTGTATAGAAGTTATATTGTTATGGATCCTCTAACATGTGGTGCTTGCTTAGGATCATTTGCTAGCCAAAATTTTGTACTAAGTAGATATACTACTTGTGCATCCAAAAACCCTTAAACCCCATATCATGCCATGAGTGTCCACCATATCTACCTACGGATTGAATAAGATCCTTCAAGTAAGTTATCATCGGTGCAAAAAGCAATAAAAATTGCTCCTAAATATGTATGATCTTTTATTGTAAGGGAAAATAAGCATTGTACGAACTTGTGATAGTAAAGAAATAAAAGTGACGGACTACGTAATAAAGGTTGCTATCACAAAGGGCAATACAATGTGACGTTCCTTTGCATTAAGGGTTTGCACATCCAAAATTAAAAGTGCATGACAACCTCTGCTTCCCTCTGTGAAGGGCCTATCTTTTACTTTCATGTATTTACTTTTATGCAAGAGTCAATAGTATTCCTTCTTATTTCTACCTCAATTATTCTTTAGTTGACAAGCATCATGTGGTGGGGAAAGATACAAGCATATATGGCCATTCAAACATATTTGATCATGAATTATTATTGTTGACAATTATCTATATGATAAATAAGTTGGGAGGCAAAACATTAAGCCCCTATCTTTCTCTGTGTTTGACGGATGCTATATGTTCTAAAAATATGCTTTGAGTGTTAGAAATCATGGAAGACTATATGATAGTTGACTATGTGGGATTTGCTAAATCAAAGCTCTTACATAGACCCTTCCTGAAAATAAGAAGAATTGCAATTGTTTGATGACTGAGAACATAGTTTGTTAGTTTGCAATAAACTTTATGGTCTATACTTTAACATGTGAATAGCTTTCTACTTGATCATGAGAAGTATTATGAGATGAGCTACTGTTATGACATGTAATGATGCTAGAAAAAGTGATTGAAATTATCATTGATCAAACTTGTGCACTTGCTAGCATTCCCACTTCATAAATTATTTCTTTTATCATTTACCTACTCGAGGACGAGCAGGAATTAAGCTTGGGGATGCTGATACATCTCCAACGTATCTATAATTTATGAAGTATTCATGCCATGTTTGCAACAATTCTATATGATTTTGGTATGATTTGATTAGAACTAACCCGGGCTGACGCTGTTTTCAGCAGAACTACTGTGGTGTCGTTTTTTGTGCAAAAATAAAAGTTCTTGGAATGAGCTAAAAATTTACAAAGAATATTTTTGGAAAATATAAAAAATACTGGAGCGAAAAGATATCAGAGAGGAGTCCCGAGACAACCACAAGGGTGGGGCCGCCCCCACCCCTAGGGCGCGCCCCTACCTTGTCATCACCTTGCGGGCCCCCTTGACTTGTCCCCGACGCCAACATCTCCTACAAATCCCAAAAACCTCAGAAATAAACCTAGATTGGGAGTCTGCCGCCGCAAGCCTCTGTATCCACAAAAAATCAATCTAGGCCCTCTCCGGCACCCTATCGAAGGGGGGCCATCATCACCGAAGGCCATGGAGGAGGATCCCGGAGGGGGCCATCATCACCATGGAGGCCAAGGACCAGAGGGATAACCTCTCCCCATCTAGGGGGAGGCCATGGAGGAGGAAGCACAAGGGGAGACCCTTTCCCCCTCTCTCTCGATGGTGACGGAGTGCCATCGGGGGAACCATATCACCACGATGATCATCTTCATCAACATCACCATCCTCATCTCTTTTATGCGGTCCACTCTCTCGCACCCCACTGTAATCCCCATCTTTAACATGGTGCTTTATGCGACATATTATGATCCAATGATGTGTTGCCATCCTATGTTGTTTTGAGTAGATTTGTTTTGTCTTTTGGGTAGATTGATGATCTAGATTGGTTTGAGTTGTGTGTTTTATTTTGGTGCTATCCTATGGTGCCTTCCGTGTCGCGCACAGGTGAAGGATTCCCGTTGTAGGGTGTTGTAATACGTTCATGATTCGCTTATAGTGGGTTGCTAGAGTGACAGAAGCTTAAACTTGAGTAAGGGGGTTGTTGCGTATGGGATAAAGGGGACTTGACACTTTAATGCTATGGATGGGTTTTACCTTAATGATCTTTAGTAGTTGCAGATGCTTCCTAGAGTTCCAATCATAAGTGCATATTATCCAAGAAGAGAAAGTATGTTAGCTTATGCATCTCCCTCATATGAAATTGCAATGACGACTACCAATCTTGTTAACAATTGCCTAGGACAATTCCGCACACCGACCCATCATTATTCCGCACTTGCTATTTATAATATATTGTAATATATTATAAATTTATGTTAACAACACCTACTTTTATATTTTAGTTCTCCGATATCATGCAAAGTAATCCTCTTCATACCCACAACGTAGTTTTATTTCTTGTTTCTAGATGGAAGCAAACGTTCGGTGTACGTAGAGTCGTATCAGTGGTAGATAGGACTTGAGAGAATATTGATCTTACCTTTAGCTCCTGGTGGGTCTGACACTCCATACTTATCACTTCCACCTTTGGAAATTGCTACGATGATTCCTTGCACCTCACTTGCTATTTATAATATATTATAATATATTCTAACTTTATGTTAACAACACCTACTTTTATATTTTAGTTCTCCGATATCATGCAAAGTAATCCTCTTCATACCCACAACGTAGTTTTATTTCTTATTTCTAGATGGAAGCAAACGTTCGGTGTACGTAGAGTCGTATCAGTGGCAGATAGGACTTGAGAGAGTATTGATCTTACCTTTAGCTCCTGGTGGGTCTGACACTCCATACTTATCACTTCCACCTTTGGAAATTGCTGCGATGATTCCTTGCACTTGGGGATTATCGACTCTCCCCTCTTGTTGCTATGCATCTCCATGGATAGATCTTGCGTGTGCGTAGATTTTTTTGTTTGTTTCCCATGTAATGTTTCCCATGTAATGTTTCCCAATTGTATGAGATGATCATTTTTTGTAATTTATCGGCAACCGGCAGGAGCCTTATGGTTGTCTCTTTATTGTATGAAATGCAAACGCCATGTAATTGCTTAACTTTATCACTATGCGTTAGCAATAGTTGTAGAAGCAATAGTTGGCGATACGACCCCGACACACCGATGGAGATCAAGGTGTCGAGCCGATGACGATGGAGATCATGACGATGCTTTGGAGATGGAGATCAAAAGCACAAGATGATAATGGCCATATCATATCACATATTTTGATTGCATGTGATGTTTATCTTTTATGCATCTTATTTTGCTTAGAACGACGGTAGCATTATAAGATGATCCCTTCACTTAATTTTAATACAAAAGTGTTCTCCCTGAGTATGCATCGTTGCCAAAGTTTGTCGTTTCGATGCACCACATGATGTACGGGTGTGATAGACTCTACGTTCACATACAACGGGTGTAAGCCAGTTTTGCACACGCTGAATACTTGGGTTAAAATTTATGAGCCTAGCATGTACAGACATGGTCTCGGAACACTAGAGACCGAAAGGTCAAACATGAGTCATATAGTAGATATGATCAACATAAAGATGTTCACCATTGAAGACTACTCCATCTCACGTCATGATCAGACATTGCTTAGTTGATTTGGATCATGTATCACTTAGACAACTTGAGGGATGTTGATTTAAGTGGGAGTTCATTAGTAATTTGATTAATTGAACTAAGATTTATCATGAACATAGTCAAATGTCTTTGGAAATTATGTTGTAGTTCAATAGCTCGCGATGTAGCTTCCACATTTTTTTGATACGTTCCTAGAGAAAACTAAGTTGAAAGATGATGGTAGCAATAATGCGGACTAGGTCTGTGATCTGAGGATTATCCTCAATGCTGCACAGAAGAATTATGTCCTTGATGCACCGCTAGGTGACAGATCTGATGTAGGAGCTAGTGCAGACGTTATAAACATTTAACAAGCTCGATCTGATGACTACTTGATAGTTTAGTGTGCCATGCTTTACAGCTTAGAATCAGGGCTGCAAAGACGTTTTGAACGCCATGGAACATATGAGATGTTCCAAGAGCTGAAATTGGTATTTCAGGCTCATTCCCATGTTGAGAGGTATGAGACATCTGACAAGTACTTTGCCTACAAGATGGAGGAGAATAGCTCAGCCAGTGAGCATGTGCTCAGAATGTCTGGGTACTACAATCACTTGAATCAAGTGGGAGTTAATATTCCAGATAAGATAGTTATTGACAGAGTTCTCCAGTCACTATCACCAAGCTACTAGAGCTTCGTGATGAACTATAATATGCAAGGGATGACGAAAATGATTCCCAAGCTCTTCGCGATGCTGAAATCAGCGGAGGTAGAAATCAAGAAAGAGCATCAAGTGTTGATGGTTAACAAGCCCACCAGGTTTAAGAAAAGGGGCAACGGAAAGAAAGGGGACTTCAAGAAGAACGGCAAGCAAGTTGCCACTGCCGTGAAGAAGCCCAAAGCTGGACCCAAGCCTGAAACCGAGTGCTTCTGCTGAAAAGGAAATGTTCACTGGAAAACGGAACTACCCCAAATACTTGGCAGATAAGAAGGATGGCAAAGTAAACAAAGTTATATTTGATATACATGTTATTGATGTGTACCTTACTGGTGTCGGATTAGCGGTTCCAGTAAACCCTTGAGGTTCGAACACTGGGGTGCGCACGAAGATCTCTCTCCCCCGCGAGCCCACTCTCGCAACGATCTCTAAGCCTAGCTCACCGAACCCGAAGAACAAGTGACACAAGGGTTTATACTGGTTTGGGCCACCATTGTGGTGTAATACCCTACTCCAGTGTGGTGTGGTGGATTGCCTTGTAGGCTGAGGATGAAAAAGTACAAGGGATGAACAGCCTCATGAGGAGAGGTGTCCTTGAGCTCGATGAGCTTGTGTGTGTGTGGATGGTCTGGATTCTGCCTCTTTCTACGGTGGTGGCTAGTCCTATTTATAGAGGCACTGGTCCTCTTCCCAAATATTAGGCGGGAAGGGATCCCACAACGGCCGTTTTGAAGGGGGACAACTAGTACAAGTTATCCTGACAAAAGGTGGTCTTCACCTGCCAAAGGCTCTAGTGGTGATGCCGTCGTGGGCTCCATGGCGACCTCCGTCCTGCCGTCCTGCTGGTCTTGGTCTTGTTGCACCGATATGGAAACCCTTGCCTGACACCTCGGGACTCCTCGCCTACGCTTGCCTCTTTAGCACCAAAGAGGAAACTGGCACTCTGCGCCCGCTGGCGCCCACCTGACCTTGGTCGTCATGGCTCACGTCACGTGAACCTTGTGAGGTGCCCCTTGCATAGATATCTCTGCTCCTCGGGACGCCGCCCCGGAGGAGGTCTTGGTGTTGTCCGCCTCATGAGGCTTGGCCCCTTGCGAGGGTCTTGAGTGGTTGCGGGTGAAGATGGGCCGTACCAGGCCGCTGGCGGAGCCACGCCCTGGACCGCAGGCAGGCTAGTCTGGGTACCCTTGTTCCCAGGACGCCGACAGTAGCCCCGGGGCCCAAGGCGCGCTTGTACTTGGCTTCGCGGCGAAGCCAAGGGTCAAGTGTGGAGCGTTGCGGGCCCCAATAGCCTGCGGCCTTGATTGACGCGTGGCGACTAACGAGACATGGGCGCCTCCACTTCCCCATGCAGCCTCAATTTCCGCCTGGCTAGGCAACCTGTGTCGTCTTCATAGCTCTGCCTCCTTTACATGCAGCACTCTCCGCCGCTACCTCATCTTCCGGAAGGCAGCGGATCTCTCCCCCTGGTACAATCTGACACCAACTCCCCCTGCCGCCATGGCACCAAGCCAGAAGAAGAAGGGAAACAAGGAGCCCCGTACCTCGGCCCCCGTGATGCCAGTCTTCGAACCCGCCATCGAGCGGTCGGTGGTGCTCAACCAAAAGGCAATGGGCAAGGTGCGCCCGGCACTTGCCGGCAATTTCAATGAGTGGGGGCGACGGTGGCCTGGCCTGCTTCCCGTGTCGAAGTTGACAGGACTGCCACCGAAGTCCCCATCCATCTTCACGCCCTCTGGGCAGGCTTGATTCCCCCTTCTCCAATTTCTTCAATGCGGTGCCCTCGCATTACCAGATCAACGCGCTGCATCTTGATCCCCAATCCATCATCCTCCTCGTTGTCTTTTCCTTCGTCTGGGAAGCCATGGTGGGCATTGCCCCTTCCGTGGCCCTGCTTCGCCACTTCTTCTCGTTGCACCTGACAGATCCTCTCCAGCGCTCAGGGCGTGTATCCCTTCAGGCCGTCGCTGTCGGAGTTCTGGGAACGGGGGTCCCCATACTTGCCTGCCTACGGCCCACTGCGTGGCTTTGCTGGCAGGCCTGTACGGCCCATCTTCATCAACAAGGAATCAAGACCCTCGCGAGGCGGACGACACAAGGCTCTCCAGGAGCGACCTCACCAGGCTGGCTCGTGAGGGGCGGAGAGTTCAAGACCGGGCAAACCTCGCGTGGTTCTCATGACGTAAGCCATGACGATCGAGACCAGGCAGGCGCCAGCGTGCGCAGCGTCCTTGTTTCCTCTTTGGTGCTAAGGGGGCAAGCACAGGCGCGGGAGTACCGAGGCATCAAGCAAAGGTTTCCATATTGGTGCAACGAGACCAAGACCAGAAGGATGGCAAGACGGAGGTCACTGTGGAGCCCAAGACGGCGTCACCACCAGAGCCTTTGGCAGGTGAAGACTGCTTTTGTCAGGATAGCTTGTACTAGTTGTCCCCTTTCAAATTGGCCGTTGTTGTGTCCCTTCTCGCTCAATATTTGGGGAGAGGACCAGGGCCTCTATAAATAGGACTAGCCACCACCATAGTAGGGAAAAAAGAGGAGACGGGTCAAGAACAGAACCCTAGACCGCATCCTCACACACCAGTTCACCAAGCACAAGAACACCTCAACCTCAGGAGGTTGTTCTTCCCCTTGTACTGTTCATCCTCAGCCCAAGAGGCAATTCACCACCACCACACTGGAGTAGGGTATTACACCACAACGGTGGCCCAAACCAGTATAAATATTGTGTCCTTGTGTTGCGAGTTTGTCGAGTTAGTTCGTGAGATCTAGGCTAAGTTAGGACACGGATTGATAGGAAGGAGATCTTCGCGTGCACCCCAGTGTTCAAACCTTAAGGGTTTTGTTGGAACTCGTGATCCGACATTTGGCGCGCCAGGTAGGGGTGTGCCGAAGCTTCCTTCCTGTCGTTCAGCATCACATCGCTTCATCATCTCCATGGCGGACGCAGGTCGCGCCCGTGTCGAGCGTCGGGCGGCCCTCGCTACCCGTGTTGCTCAGACGGCCCCTGTCGGCGGGCCACCCCGTCGCTCTTCATCGCCTGCTGCCAACGTCGCCACCGGCCCGGCGGGGAACGAGCAGCAAGCACCCTCGCTGTACCCCTCGGTGCGGCAGGACGGCCGCACCGCCACTCCATCGCTGACTCCCGCGGGTTCGTCGTCTCGCGCTCGTCGCATTCCCACGGACGCACGGGCCGCGCTCCTCATGGCGCACGAGCTCCTGCGCTACCACTCGGTCGACGACCTCTACAAGGACTAGCTTGACTGCATCACTAAGCTTGTCCGCACCGCAGGGGGCTCCCCTGCGCCGTCCCACTCTCTGCCTCGCCCTTCACCAGCCATGGGCAACCCAGCTCAAGAAGCACCTCCACCACCTCAGCCGCAAGACGGCACCCTAGCGCCAAGGCACGCGGCTCCATGGCGCAACCCATCGCATCCGGCGCCCACGCGTGAAGAAAGAAGCTGACTAGAAGTCCCTCGACCGCAAACGAATGCTCCGCCACTCCTCGCTTTGCCGCGCCAGGATCGTTTGCTGCGGCAAGGCCCCGCGCCGGTGCCGTGGCGGTGCGCGGGCGCCAAGGCCAAGATCCACCTCCAAGGCGGGCCTCGGTGACCATGGCCGGCTGTCGCACCTTCACCCCCGAGTTGCGCAGCGTCGCCTGGCTAGGCAAGTTCAAGCCGGATCTACCTCCTCGCTACGACGGCACACCCGACCCCACAGAGTTCCTGCAGCTCTACGAGCTGAGCATCGAGGCGGCCAACGGTGACTAGAAAGTCATGGCGAACTTGTTTCCCATGGCTCTCAAGGATGGCCCCCGCTCCTGGCTCCTGAACCTACCTCTAGGCTCAATTTCCTCCTAGGACGAGATGCGCAACCGCTTCATCGCCAACTTCCAGGGCACTCGCGACCGCCCCCCGGTCGCAGGTGACCTGCGCCGCATCAAGCAACAACCAGGAGATACCCTGTAGAAGTACATTCAGCGCTTCAACAGCGCGTGAATCAAGATCCCCAAGGTGACCGACGAGGCCATCATCTCGGCGTTCTCCGACGGCGTCCGTGATGTCAAGATGAAGGAGGAGCTCTCTATCCATGAGGAGTTGTGCACGAGCTTGGAGTTGTTCAACATCGCGACCAAGTGTGCAAGAGCTGAGGAGGGGCGCCTCTCCCTCCTCGAGCTCCCTGCTGCGGACCCGGAGGAGAAGAAGACCAAGGCCATGGGCGTGAAGCACAAGGGAGCAGCCATGCTCGCGACGGAGCCAGACACCAAGCGCGGCAGAGACCAGCCCGAGTCATCCAAGGGCAGCCGACCGTTCTGCGCCTTCCACAACCTGCATACCAACAACACCAACGACTGTCAAGAGCTCAGAGCCATCCGAGAAGGACGCTTCGGCCGATGCCCTGAGCGCGGAGACCGGGGCTGCAGTCGAGGAGGAGGAGGACGTGGTGGCAGACACTGGGACGACCGTGGCCCATGCTAGGAGTGGCACGACCGGCCTGGTGAGGACCGCTGGCAGGATCAGCCTCGCAAGGGCACCTGGAGGGACCAGCCTCGTGAGGCTCGTCCTTAAGGCAACGCTGGCCTTCCTCCGCTACCGCCACCACCCAGAAGGAATGACGACCACCACCAAGATGAGGGGGTTGGGGGCTTCCAGGAGCCACGCGCTATCGCCTGCATCTTGGGCGGAGCTCAAGCCCCAACCTCATAGCATATCTTCACACAATTTGCCCGTGAAGTGAATGCAGTTCTCCCCAAGCTCGAGGCCACACGCCCGCTCAGATGGTCATGTGCCCCATCATGTTCAGTTCGGCAGATCAGCTCAAGTGCGCTGCTACTGCAGGCGTTCTCCCAATGCTCTATTCGCCAGTCATCAGCAATGTGCAAGTTACCAAGACCATCATCGACGGTGGTGCAGGGCTCAATGTCCTGTCTGTCGACACGTTTGACAACCTCCAAGTGCCATATGACCAGCTTCAGCCTACAAGCCTTTCTCAGGAGTGACCGACGGCTCAACTACCCCTATCGGGCAGGTCCGCCTCCCTGTCACCTTCGAAGAACGCAACAACTACCGCACCGAACTCATCGACTTCGACGTCGCCTACATACACCTGCCATACCACATCATCCTCGGGTATCCAGCCCTGGCCAAGTTCATGGTGGTGACCCATCACGGCTACAATGTCCTCAAGATGCCGGGAAGCGGCGGAATCATCACAGTACCGTGTGAAGAAAGAGACGTGGTTTGCTCCCTCGGGCGTGCCTTCCAAGCTATAGCAATTAACGACCCCGATAGTCAAGGCGAGCGCCCTCCTGAGGCCACCCCCAAGAAGAAGAAGCAGATGCGCCATGAAGGGCCTCAGGGAAGCGGCGCCTCGACAGGATCGGCGCCTGCACCTAGGGCGCCTCCCTCCATCGCATAGGAAGGCGCGCCCAGCGCCCCTCTCGGGCAGGGCTCGAGGGCTCTCTTCTGGAGGGCCTCAGACTTTGCCAACATCATGAGGGAGGCGCTTGGGCACCACTTGGAGGCGTGCATCGCGGCACATTTTCCTCAGGAGAACACAGGGCAAGGAGTGCCCACTGCTCAGGAGTTCATCACCAAGACCGCTCAGGAACTGCAAGACGCAAGGGCCATGCGCGGTGGCCGCCGCTCACCAGGTGCAGCTCCCCATCCAGGCAAGGATGCCGGGTTGCGCGTCTGCATCGATGTTCCAGGGCCCAATCAGGAAGCTTCTCAGGAGCTTCTCTGGCCTTCGCGCATGGGACGCTACGAGGGCCCAACTCACAGCTATGTCTGCATGCCTTTTGGCCTGCCGAGCGTGGTGGCCGCCTATCAATGCAACCTACGGAGCATACTGGCGTCTCAGGAGGACAGGCACCACGCTGTGCTGATAGAGATGAAGACGATCCTCAGGGAACCCCCTGGACCCCTAGAGCCTCCCGAGGCTCAAGGCCCCGGTGGCTCATGAGGGGCAGCCCCTTTGCCGCATGCCTTCAGCTACCCCAACCCTCCTTCATCGACAAGATCAGGTGACATTTTCCAAAGTTCATTCAGCTGGGAGCGCCCCCAGGGTTGCATCATTCCCAGGCCACGTGGGTCCATCCCTGTGGCATGTATCTTTCCTTTTATGTCTTTAGCTTACCCTGTTGGGGCGCCCCTCGGGCTGCATCATCCCCAAGCCGCTCGGGCCAGACCCAGTGGCATGCATCTTTCCTGCATTTACCTGAGATAGGTTGCTTTCCATGCTTAATCTATCTATGACTATTGATACGTCTCCAACGTATCTATAATTTTTGATTGCTCCATGCTATATTATCTACTGTTTTGGGCAATATTGGGCTTTATTTTCCACTTTTATCTTATTTTTGGGACTAACCTATTAACCGGAGGCCCAGCCTAGATTTGCTATTTTATGCCTATTTCAGTGTTTTGAAGAAAAGGAATATCAGACGGAGTCGAAACGGAACGAAATCAACTGGAGAAGTTATTTTTGGAAGGAAACACACCTGATGGACTTGGACCCCACGTCAGAAGATACGAGAGCTTCCCACGAGGGTGGGGGCGCGCCCACCCCCTGGGGCGCGCCCCCTGCCTCATGGGGCCCCCTTGGCTCCCCTGACGTGCTTCTTCTGCCTATATAACTCCATATACCCTAAAACTTCCAAAAAGCACATTAGATCGGGAGTTCCGCCGCCAGAAGCCTCCGTAGCCACCGAAAACCAATCTAGACCCGTTCCAGCACCCTGCCGGAGGGGGCAATCCCTCTCCGGTGGCCATCTTCATCATCCCGGTGCTCTCCATGATGAGGAGGGAGTAGTTCTCCCTCGGGGCTGAGGGTATGTACCAGTAGCTATGTGTTTGATCTCTCTCTCTCTCGTGTTCTTGATTTGGCACGATCTTGATGTATCGCGAGCTTTGCTATTATATTTGGATCCTATAATGTTTCTTCCCCCCTCTACTCTCTTGTAATGAATTGAGTTTCCCCTTTGAAGTAATCTTACCGGATTGAGTCTTTAAAGATTTGAGAACACTTGATGTATGTCTTGTCGTGCGTATCTGTGGTGACAGTGGGATATCACGTGATTCACTTTATTTATGTTTTGGTGATCAACTTGCGGGTTCCGCCCATGAACCTATGCATAGGGGTTGGCACACGTTTTCGTCGTGATTCTCCGGTAGAAACTTTGGGGCACTCTTCGAGGTTCTATGTGTTGGTTGAATAGATGAATCTGAGGTTGTGTGATGCATATCGTATAATCATACCCACGGATACTTGAGGTGACATTGGAGTATCTAGGTGACATTAGGGTTTTGGTTTATTTGTGTCTTAAGGTGTTATTCTAGTACGGACTCTAGGGCTGTTTGTGACACTTATAGGAATAGCCCAACGGATTGATTGGAAAGAATAACTTTGAGGTGGTTTCGTACCCTACCATAATCTCTTCATTTGTTCTCCGCTATTAGTGACTTTGGAATGACTCTTTGTTGCATGTTGAGGGATAGTTATGTGATCCAATTATGTTAGTATTGTTGAGGGAACTTACACTAGCGAAAGTATGAACCCTAGGCCTTGTTTCCTAGCATTGCAATGCCGTTTACGCTCATTTTTATCATTAGTTACCTTGCTGTTTTTATAATTTCAGATTACAAATACCTTTATCTACCATCCATATACCGCTTGTATCACCATCTCTTCGCCGAACTAGTGCACCTATACAATTTACCATTGTATTGGGTGTGTTGGGGACACAAGAGACTCTTTGTTATTTGGTTGCAGGTTGCTTGAGAGAGACCATCTTCATCCTACGCCTCCGACGGATTGATAAACCTTAGGTCATCCACTTGAGGGAAATTTGCTACTGTCCTACAAACCTCTGCACTTGGAGGCCCAACAACGTCTACAAGAAGAAGGTTGTGTAGTAGACATCAAGCTCTTTTCTGGCGCCGTTGCCGGGGAGGTGAGTGCTTGAAGGTATATCTTTGGATCTTGCAATCGAGTCTTTTAGTTTCTTGTTTTATCACTAGTCTAGTTTATAAAAGAAAACTATAAAAAAAATGGAATTGAGTTTGTCTCATACGCTTCATCTTTTTAATATCTTTCGTGAGTATGATGGAAAGGATAATTGTGCTCAAATGCTAGAAGAAGAATTACATAGAATGCTTGGCATAAAATATGTGAATGATGAGCATGATTGCAATGTTGTTAGTACAAATTCTTTGAATATCCATGACACTAATGATGATTGCACTAGTTATGATGAAAATGTCTCCTATAAACATGTCAATTTTTGTGGAGTGCATTGGGTTTGTAAGTACACACCAAATAGGGAAGATAGATATTGCATGAGGCATAAGTACTTAGAAACTAAATTGTTGCAAGAAAGGCTAGATGATTGTGCTGAAAATTTAAATTTTCTTGGCCGTACTTGTGGACTTTGCAATGAAAGTGGTCATTTAGCTATCCGATGCAAATTGTTTCATGATCTAACCATGTCCAAAAATTGTGATGACTTGATTTCCCTTGCACACTATAATGAACTTAGTTTTCTTATGGGCTACGAAGAAATGAAACGTATAACTAACTATCTTCCGGAATTTGCCCATTATAAACTTCTTGGTTTTGATCTAGAGGAAATTTAGATGTATTGTGCGGTGAATTGTATTGAAAATCCTTATATTGCCAATTACATAAAGAAAAGAAAACAAATATAAGATTAAGAGAATACTAATGAAAGGGAAGAGACTTCCCAATATCCTCCTATTATTTCTTATGATGAATCAGGTAACGAGGAGGAGCCTCCTATTCAACCAATCTCATTAATAAGGAGCTCCAAAAAGAGGATTGAACCCACACATGATGTGGTGAAGAATAAGAAAAGAAAAAGGAAGAGAGGTAAAAAGATATCTCTCCCAAATAATGCTGCTCCTATTACTATTATGCCTCATGAAAATATAATTGAGGAAGATAATGATACTTCTTATGATCTTGAAAATCTTTTTGGTACTTGCTTGAAAGAATATAATAATTGCTATACTATCGGTGCTATCTATACTATTAATGATGAGAATGATTATGCTTATGATATGAAAAGGCCCAAGCTTGGGGAAGCTATGTTTGATGAGGATGGAATATTTGAGAATATATTTGCTGCAATTATTGTTTGTCCCAAGCTTGGGGAAGCTATGATTAATGAAGATGATATTTTTAGTCTCCCAAGTTTTGATACGCAAGTTTATAATGATGATAGCATGCCTCCTACTTATGATGATTATTGTGATGATACTTATGCTATAAAAAGTAGTGATTATATTTATAAAACTTTTCATGGTTATGATTACCCCTTTTATGAACATTACTCTTTTAACGTGGAAAAAATTTATAGTATTCAAGTCTCTTATGATACTCCCACTATCCCGAATGAGAAGAATTTTGCTTATGTGGATAGTAGTAAATTTTCTTTGCTTGTAGATCATGAAAAGAATGCTTTAGGTACTGGTTATATTGTTAAATTCATTCATGATGCTACTTAAAATTATTATGAGGGGGGAATATATGCTTGTAGGAATTGCAATAATATCAAGTTTCCTCTCTATGTGTTAAAGTTTTGAAGTTATGCTTGTTTTGCCTTCCTATGCTAGTTGATTAGTGTTCCCATAAGTTGTTCGCTCACAAAATCCCTATGGATAGGAAGTATATTAGACTTAAATGTGCTAGTCATATTCTTCATGATGCTCTTTTTATGCTACAATTCTTATCCTTTATGTGAGCATCATTGAAATCATCATGCCTAGCTAGGGGCGTTAAACGATAGCGCTTGTTGGGAGGCAACCCAATTTTATTTTTATTCCTTGCTTTTTGTTCCTGTTTAATAATAAATAGTTCATCTAGACTCTTTTTATATATGGTTTTATGCTTTTAATTAGTGTTTGTGCCAAGTAGAACCTTTGGGAAGACTTGGGGAAAGTCTTGTTGATCATGCTGTCAAAAACAGAAACTTTAGCGCTCACGATAATTGCTGCCATTTTTATTTGGAGAGTGCTATTTAGTTAATTCTTTTTGAATATGATTAATAGATAAATTCCTCAGGTCCAGCAATTTATTTGAGAATTTTATGAGTTCCATAAGTATACGTTTGATCCATATTACTACAGACTGTTCTGTTTTTAACAGATTCTGTTTTTCATGTGTTGTTTACTTATTTTGATGAATATATGGCTAGTAAAAGAGTTTATAAACCATAGAGAAGTTGGAATAAAGTAGTTTTAACACCAATATAAATAAATAATGAGTTCATTACAGTACCTTGAAATGGTGATTTATTTTCTTATACTAACGGAGCTTACGAGTTTTCTGTTAAGTTTTGTGTTGTGAAATTTTCAAGTTTTGGGTAAGGATTCGATGGACTATGGAGTAAGGAGTGGTAAGAGACTAAGATTGGAGATGACCGAGGCACCCCAAAGTAATATTCAAGGATATCCAAGAGTCTAAGCTTGGGGATGCCCCGGAAGGCATCCCCTCTTTCGTCTTCGTTCATCGGTAACTTTACTTGGAGCTATATTTTTATTTACCACATGATATGTGTTTTGCTTGGAGAATCAATTTATTTTGCTAGGATTTGCTTGCTGTTATTTAGAACATTGTTTTGCATCTTTTATTTCAATAAAAGTGGCATTGATAGCCCTTACTATGCCTATTTTAGAAGTCCACATGTTGCTGTTTGAAAACAGAAAGTTTACCGCTGTTGCAATAATTCCCTAGAAAAGCCAGAATGTGATAAAATGTTGAAACCTTTTGCATATTAAGATATGATAAATTTACTACAGTGGGAATTTTATTTTGTAATTTTTGGAGCTAGGTAAGTATGGATGTTGCAGCATTATTTACAGACTATCCTGTTTAGGCATATTGCTGTTATGTTTGCATTGTTTGCATATGTTTGCTTCTTTAATGATTCTATTTGAGGATAGGAATATTAAATATGCAGAGGCATTTATTATGCAATGTTGAATAATAATTTTAGTGATTTTCTACAGTAGAGTATGATAAGGTTTTGGCAATGATTTATACTAACTTATCTCACGAGTCTTTGTTGAGTTTTGTGTGGATGAAGCTTTTGAGATTTAGGGAGACCGTGATATGAGAGGAATTAAGGAGATACAAAAGCTCAAGCTTGGGGATGCCCAAGGCACCCCAAGATAATATTTCAAGAAGTCTCAAGCATCTAAGCTTGGGGATGCCCAGGTTGGCATCCCACCTTTCTTCTTCAACAATTATCGGTTAGTATCGGTTGATCCTAAGTTTTTGCTTCTTCACATGATGTTTGCTATTCTTAGATGTCATTTTTTTTGCTTTGCTTGCTGTTTGAATAAAGTAACAAGATCTGAAATTATTAAATGTTAGAGAGTCTTCACATAGTTGTATAATTATTCGACTACTCATTGATCTTCACTTATATCTTTCGGAGTAGTTTGTCATTTGCTCTAGTGCTTCACTTATATCTTTTAGAGCATGGCCGTAGTTTTATTTTGAAGAAATAGATGAACTCTCATGCTTCACTTAGATAATTTTGAGAGTCTTAAATAGCATGGTAATTTGCTTAAAATCCTAATATGCTAGGTATATAAGATAATAATAAAACTTTCTTATGAGTGTGTTGAATACTATGAGAAGTTTGATACTTGATAATTGGTTTGAGATATGGAGATGGTGATATTAGAGTCATGCTAGTTGAGTAGTTGTGAATTTGAGAGATACTTGTGTTGAAGTTTGTGATTCCCGTAGCATGCACGTATGGTGAACCGTTATGTGATGAAGTCGGAGCATGATTTATTTATTGATTGTCTTCCTTATGAGTGGCGGTCGGGGACGAGCGATGGTCTTTTCCTACCAATCTATCCCCCTAGGAGCATGCGCGTAATACTTTGCTTTGATAACTTGTAGATTTTTGCAATAAGTATGTGAGTTCTTTATGACTAATGTTGAGTCCATGGATTATACGCACTCTCACCCTTCCACCTTTGCTAGCCTCTCTAGTACCACGCAACTTTCGCCGGTACCATAAACTCACCATATACCTTCCTCAAAACAGCCACCATACCTACCTATTATGGCACTTCCATAGCCATTCCGAGATATATTTCCATGCAACTTTCCATCATTCCATTCATCATGACACATTCATCATTGTCATATTGCTTAGCATGATCATGTAGTTAACATAGTATTTTTGGCAAAGCCACCATTCATAATTCTTTCATACATGTCACTCATGAGTCATTGCACATCCCGGTACACCGCCGGAGGCATTCATATAGAGTCATATCTTGTTCTAAGTATCGAGTTGTAATTATTGAGTTGTAAATAAATAGAAGTGTGATGATCATCATTCAATAGAGCATTGTCCCCAAAAAAGGCCAAATAAAAAAAGAAAGGCCAAATAAAAAAAGGGACAATGCTACTATCCTTTTACCACACTTGTGCTTCAAAGTAGCACCATGATCTTCATGATAGAGAGTCTCCTATGTTGTCACTTTCATATACTAGTGGGAATCTTTCATTATAGAATTTGGCTTGTATATTCCAATGATGGGCTTCCTCAAAATGCCCTAGGTCTTCGTGAGCAAGCAAGTTGGATGCACACCCACTAGTTTCTTTTGTTGAGCTTTCATACACTTATAGCTCTAGTGCATCTGTTGCATGGCAATCTCTACTCACTCACATTGATATCTATTGATGGGCATCTCCATAGCCCATTGATACGCCTAGTTGATGTGAGACTATCTTCTCCTTTTTTGTCTTCTCCACAACCACCATTCTATTCCACCTATAGTGTTATGTCCATGGCTCACGCTCATATATTATGTGAAGATTGAAAAAGTTTGAGAACATCAAAAGTATGAAACAATTGCTTGGCTTGTCATCGGGGTTGTGCATGATTTAAATATTTTGTGTGGTGAAGATAGAGCATAGCCAGACTATATTATTTTGTAGGGATAGCTTTCTTTGGCCATGTTATTTTGAGAAGACATAATTGCTTAGTTAGTATGCTTGAAGTATTATCATTTTTTTGTCAATATGAACTTTTGTCTTGAATCTTTCGGATCTGAAAATTCATATCACAAGTAAGAAGAATTACATTGAAATTATACCAACTAGCATTCCACATCAAAATTATCTTTTTATCATTTACCTACTCGAGGACGAGCAGGAATTAAGCTTGGGGATGCTTGATACGTCTCCAACGTATCTATAATTTTTGATTGCTCCATGCTATATTATCTGCTGTTTTGGGCAATATTGGGCTTTATTTTCCACTTTTATATTATTTTTGGGACTAACCTATTAACCGGAGGCCCAGTCCAGATTTGCTGTTTTATGCCTATTTCAGTGTTTTGAAGAAAAGGAATATCAGAAGGAGTCGAAACGGAACGAAATCAACTGGAGAAGTTATTTTTGGAAGGAAACACACCTGATGGACTTGGACCCCACGTCAGAAGATACGGGAGCTGCCCACGAGGGTGGGGGCGCGCCCCCTACCTCGTGGGGCCCCCGTGGCTCCCCTGACATGCTTCTTCTGTCTATATAACTCCATATACCCTAAAACTTCCAAAAAGCACATTAGATCGGGAGTTCCGCCGCCAGAAGCCTCCATAGCCACCGAAATCCAATCTAGACCCGTTCCAGCACCCTGCCGGAGGGGGCAATCCCTCTCCGGTGGCCATCTTCTTCATCCCGATGCTCTCCATGACGAGGAGGGAGTAGTTCTCCCTCGGGGCTGAGGGTATGTACCAGTAGCTATGTGTTTGATCTCTCTCTCTCTCTCATGTTCTTGATTTGGCATGATCTTGATGCATTGCGAGCTTTGCTATTATATTTGGATCCTATGATGTTTCTTCCCCCCTCTACTCTCTTGTAATGAATTGAGTTTCCCCTTTGAAGTAATCTTACCGGATTGAGTCTTTAAAGATTTGAGAACACTTGATGTATGTCTTGCCGTGCGTATCTGTGGTGACAATGGGATATCACGTGATTCACTTGATGTATGTTTTGGTGATCAACTTGCGGGTTCCGCCCATGAACCTATGCATAGGGGTTGGCACACGTTTTCGTCGTGATTCTCCGGTAGAAACTTTGGGGCACTCTTCGAGGTTCTATGTGTTGGTTGAATAGATGAATCTGAGGTTGTGTGATGCATATCATATAATCATACCCACGGATACTTGAGGTGACATTGGAGTATCTAGGTGACATTAGGGTTTTGGTTGATTTGTTTCTTAAGGTGTTATTCTAGTACGAACTCTAGGGCTGTTTGTGACACTTATATGAATAGCCCAACGGATTGATTGGAAAGAATAACTTTGAGGTGGTTTCGTACCCTACCATAATCCCTTTGTTTGTTCTCCGCTATTAGTGACTTTGGAGTGACTCTTTGTTGCATGTTGAGGGATAGTTATGTGATCCAATTATGTTAGTATTGTTGAGGGAACTTACACTAGCGAAAGTATGAACCCTAGGCCTTGTTTCCTAGCATTGCAATACCGTTTACGCTCATTTTTATCATTAGTTACCTTGCTGTTTTTATAATTTCAGATTACAAATACCTTTATCTACCATCCATATACCGCTTGTATCACCATCTCTTCGCCGAACTAGTGCACCTATACAATTTACCATTGTATTGGGTATGTTGGGGACACAAGAGACTCTTTGTTATTTGGTTGCAGGTTGCTTGAGAGAGACCATCTTCATCCTACGCCTCCTACGGATTGATAAACCTTAGGTCATCCACTTGAGGGAAATTTGCTACTGTCCTACAAACCTCTGCACTTGGAGGCCCAACAACGTCTACAAGAAGAAGGTTGTGTAGTAGACATCAACTATCGCCTGCTTGATTGTCACCCATTATGGGAGCTGCGTGTCGGCCATCTTTCTTCAGGACCCTTCACGTTGTCTAACCATTTCGCAGGACCAAGACAACAAATAAGAACCAAGACCAGGCGCAACCCGCCTTGATGTAGGGCCTCGTGAGTCCCGCGCCGGCTCACGAGTGCCCAGATACACCTCCTCTAGCCCTGTTGTGCAAGCCATGTGTTAGGGCGGGGCTGTACACGCCCCGGGGGCTCTCCACCGTAGGGAGTCCCCCTCCCACGCCCAAGTGGAAGCACCATGCTCCGCACTGGCCGTCGACACTGCCGAGGAGTGGCTATGCCCGTGCACATGCGGAAGCACTACGCTCCACGCTGGTGATAAACAATTGGGGTGGCCCCACGGTCGTACCAACCTCAGGGAGCCCAAGAGCTCAATGTCCGGCCTCACCACAACGCCTCCCCTCGGGAGAGCCGCACGAGGGGGCTGAGCACGGGGCCTGCGCTTGGGTCATGCCCAAGCGAATGCCACCCAACCAGGTCCGCCGGACCTGGTCGTTGCATGCCCCTCCCGAGCCGAGCCTCGACGAGGGCAATGGTATGGAGAATGTTTGCACGTCAAGGGGGACTCCTGAGCATCGCGACTCAGGAGCTTAACTGGTCACATAGCCCCTCACTCCTTGGTCTGTCCTGGTTCCCGGTCGGCCCAGTGGCGATTGAGGTATGCGCGGGGCCGGGCTCTACCGACGTAGAACAGTAACCTATCCTCGCGTATCCTTCTTATAGGTTGTTTGCGCGTCAAGGGGGACTCCTGAGCATCGCGACTCGGGAGCCTAATTGGTCACGTAGCCCCTCGCTCCTTGGTCTGTCCTGGTTTCCGGTCGGCCCAACGGCGGTTGAGGTATGCGCGGGGCTGGTCTTTGCCGATGCAGAACACAAAGCATAGGAAGAAAATCGCAAAATCTCAAAGCAAATATTACAATACATATTGTTCTCACAATATCAAATGCAAGTTTAACGCCTCCACGAGGCATGGTGCATGTTGCAGGAATAAAGCAGAAAAGCAACCGCAAGTCACCCTTGGACACCACCGGCGCCTGCAAAAGGTGCCCCCTCCTAGGTAGCGTCGCCTTCACCTACATCACCGGTCGAGGCCACGAGGGCGAAGGCGTCGAACTTCTTCAACAAGGCTTCCACTTAACCCTTCACGGCCGTGGCGGCAGCCGCGCAGTGTTCGTCAGCTACAGGTTCCAGCAGCTTGTCAAAATGAGCGCTGGAGTCGCGAAGGTGCAGGTGGCTGAAGACCCATGTCAGCGCGGCTGAGGAAAGGACGCGAGCCTCTGCCTCCGCCATAGGACCGATGACCTCCACGACTTCCTCGAGCACCTTCACCGAGAAGGGGAGCAGCTGAGCAGGGCCATCCTCATTGGTGGCCAGCGGCTTCTCCAAGCCCTTCTCGTACAGTGTCTTCAGCGCCACACGGGACCTCTCCTCAAAGGTTGAGAAGGCCGCGCGGCCTTCACAAGGACCCTCACCTTGGCGTCAAGGTCGGCCTCCTTCACCCTCGCCTTCCTCTCCAACTCCTCCAGCCGGTTGCGCTCCGCTGCCTGCGCCTTCGCCAGCTCCCCCAGCTCGGCGTCGTGGCCCTTGATGGTGTCCTCTCGGGCCTTCATATCCTCCTCCTTTTCCTGGCGGCCACGTGCTTCTTGCGCGTGCTGGTCGCGCAGGCCCTTCAGCTTGTCCTCCAGCTCTCGGCAGCGACCGCGGGCATCCTCGGCGTCCTTCAATGCTGGCTCGCGATCGGCCGCAGCTTTGGCGGCGGCCTGCTTCTTCTTCTCGGAGGCCATCGCGGCTTGGCTCAGCGATGCTCGAACCGCCGAGTCGGAGTGAAGCCAGCCAGAGACCAGTTCCAAGCGCCCGGCCACCAGGCACGTGTCCGTGCCCTGGAGATCTTCCCGCAGCTGGGCCATCTCCGAAAGGGCGCGCTCCAAGACGGCTGAGGAAGCAGAAGAACCTGGGGCCAGGGGCGCAGCAAGAGAAGCGGGTGACGTTGTCACCAGAGCCTGGGAGATCAAGGGATCCTGAGCTTTCAGAACCTCTCCAGCCGTGCCGGACACCGGCACCTCCTGAGCTTGCGGCGCTTCGGGGGCTAACTCCTCCCGAGGGTGCTCTATTGGGCCTCACGAGGATGATTGGGCTAGAGAAGCATGAGCACCACCCCCACCTTTGCTCACGGAGAGGGGCGTGGTCGCAGGAGGCGACACGAAATCAAGCGGCGCCACCTCGCTCTCCCTTCTCCTCTTCACCGCAGACGACAGCCTGGTTACGCAGCAGGAAAAGAGAGTTGGAAATGAGCATCGACAGCAGGAACAAGACGAGGTAGGGCACTTACTGGTCCACGGCAACATAGTCCACCTTCTGCTTGGTGAGCTTGAAGACGGAGAGCGGCGTGGCTCGAGGCGTGGGCGCACCAGCCCCCAAAGCTGAAGCAGGAGCAACAGAACCCTAGACCGCATCCTCACACACCAGTTCACCAAGCACAAGAACACCTCAACCTCAGGAGGCTGTTCTTCCCCTTGTACTGTTCATCCTCAGCCCAAGAGGCAATCCACCACCACCACACTGGAGTAGGGTATTACACCACAACGGTGGCCCGAACCAGTATAAATATTGTGTCCTTGTGTTGCGAGTTCGTCGAGTAAGTTCGTGAGATCTAGGCTAAGTTAGGACGCGGATCGATAGGGGGGAGATCTTCGTGCGCACCCCAGTGTTCGAACCTTAAGGGGTTTGCCGGAACCCGTGATCTGACAGTCGCGGCAACGGCCGTCTCGGGGATCGACTTCGGGCTCTCGCCGGTCGTCGGAGGCTTCGGGAAGAGGTGGGTGTTTGTGGACGTTGGCGTGCGCAGCCCCTGTTGCTGCTTCCCCGGATTCCAACTGCTCTGAGCTCCGGTTGGGGGCACGCGAAGCTCACCGATCAGCAGCTCGCCCATGTCTGGCACCGGCTTGCCATGCTGAAGACCTTAGAGTGACGGCGCCCATGGTGGTGAAGGAGTTCATCCGATGCCGCATCGCTTCGCTTCAGCGCCACTCCCGGAAATGTGGACCTTCTCTGGCTACGGGGACCGCATGAGGCTTCAGGCTCCGACTCTTCCTCCGGAGGCACGACGCACGGTGCTCGAGCTCCTGAAGGGCGACCAGAAGCCAGCCAACCTACCGGAGGAGGTCTGTCTTTAGTACCGCTGCTCGAACAAGGTGGAGTTCGTGAAGTAGATGCCCCTCTTCGACGAATGGGGACCGCGCCCAGTTGGACCTAAAGGGCCCCATGAGAGCCCCATTTTCGTGGCCCCCTGCCTGCTGCGAGCGCGATGCCCGCCTTAGGAGCAGGCGCAAGGGGGACAGTCGCTGTCGAGCGATGGCGGCATTGCTGCCGAGGAAACAACACAACTCGAGGCTCCTGAGGTGTCATCTCCCGGGGCTCGCGGGAGCCGCCCTAAGGAAACGGCCAGGGAAGTGATGTAGCTCAATGCTCCTAAGGTTGAAGCCCCCGAGGCCCCAGCAAGTCGCCGCGAGGCAGAAACCGAAGATTCCATGTCGCCCCGCACTCCTGAGGCCACTCCCCAGGAGCTACGCCAACCGTGCCCGGTGTTGGTGACCGTACCCAGGGCTTCGGCCGACTCCAACCCAACTTCGAAGCGCTCTGCAAGAGGAAGGACTCCCCAAGATGCAGCGAAAACGCCTTCCGGCCATTAAAGCAGAGGAAGTACATCGCCATTGATGAGTAAGTACCTTATCCTTGTAGTCTCCTAAGTGACGCTTATCCTCCTGAGCATAATTCCTCGGGGTCCCTTCCACCAGGGCGGTGAAGTCTCCCAAGAAGCAACCCTCGCCTACTTCAGGCTCTCTACTGACTCTGAGCGTTCCATGTCGTCTTGCCGCGCATGCCGCGGGGCCTGACGGGGAGGCGGACGTGCCAGCTTGGTGTCTTGACCCCGAGCTCTTGTCGCGCCTTCTTCGTGGTCCGGCCTGTGGTGCAGAGAGTGTGCTGAGGGCCCCATCAATGGTCCTTGCCCGTGGCTAGGCAGCCTCAGCTCTGTCCCTACCTCCGAGCGATGAGGCTCCACCCTACCGGGCCTCCGCCGAGGTCTGGAGGGCGACCGGAAAGGCGCCAGCCCCCAGCCCCCTGTCGGGAGCAGGCAAGCTGCTTCGAGCTTCTCCAACATATCTTGGCGCGGAAGACGGACCCAGCTGCGCGTGCGGGCTTACAAGCGAGCACGGAGTGCACCAAGAACTCTTCCGTGAGGCAATGGGCGCACTAAGCCAGCTCGAGGAAGAGCTTATCGATGTTGATGCCCGCCTTGAAACCGAAGGCCTTCGGCTGGCGGACGAATGGCATCAGCTGAAGGTGGCCATTGACTTTGGGCGTCTCCAGCGCGAGTGCGCCAACGCAAAGGCCGAGGCATCCCTTGCCACCTCGCGTGAGGCCTGCGCTCGAGCCTTGGAGGAGGCCAGGGAGGCTGACTACCACTGTGTGGCCGCAGAGGAACGTGAAGGGGAGCTCTGGGCTCTGAACGCCTCCTTGGAGCAGCAAGTCGAGGTGCGCAGGGCCGCCTTGGCGTTGATGAAGAGGGCGCTCTTCGAAGAAGAGGAGATTTTGAGGCGTGAGGAGGCGCTGATGCTGGAGGCCACAAAGAGCAACCTTGAGCTTGAACGGCTAGAGACGAGGGAGCGCCAGGTTGCCCAAGCGGAGGATGTCGCCAGTGCGCGCGAAGTCAGGATCTAGGAGGAGATCGATTGTAGGGTGGTGAAGGCTCGGTCGGATCTTGCCAACAGATACAACCTGAAGCTGAAGCTTGTGGAAGCCGAAGCTGAGGGCAGAACCACCGCCCTCAGGTCAAGGTTGGATGAAGCGGAACAACATGAGAAGGCCACTGCGGCGGCCCTGGTCTCCATTGATACGTCCATTTTGCATCATGCTTTTATATCGATATTTATTGCATTATGGTCTGTTATTACACATTATGTCACAATACTTATGCCTACTCTCTCTTATTTTACAAGGTTTACATAAAGAGGGAGAATGCCGGCAGCTGGGATTCCTGGCTGGAAAAGGAGCAAATATTAGAGACCTATTCTGCACAGCTCCAAAAGTCCTGAAACTTCACGGAAGTCATTTTCAGAATATATAATAAATAATGAGTGCAAGAAGATCCAGAGGGGGCCACACCCTACCCACGAGGGTGGGGGCGCACCCTACCCCCATGGGCGCGCTCCCTGCCTCGTGGGTCCCCTAGTGGCCCTCCGATACCCATCTTCTGCTATATGGAGTCTTTCGATGAGAAAAAAATCATAAGCCATCTTTCCGGACGAGACTCCGCCGCCACGAGGTGGAACCTTGGCGGAACCAATCTAGGGCTCCGGTGGAGCTGTTCTGTTGGGGAAACTTCCCTCCGAGAGGGGGAAATCATCGCCATCGTCATCACCAATGATCCTCTCATCGGCAGGGGGTCAATCTCCATCAACATCTTCACCAGCAGCATCTCCTCTCAAACCCTAGTTCATCTCTTGTATCCAATTCTTGTCTCTAAGTCTGGGATTGGTACCTATGGGTTGCTAGTAGTGTTGATTACTCCTTGTAGTTAATGCTAGTTGGTTTATTTGGTGGAAGATCGTATGTTCAGATCCTATATGCATATTAATACCCCTCTGATTATGAACATGAATATGCTTTGTGAGTAGTTACGTTTGTTCCTGATGACATGGGAGAAGTCTTGCTATTAGTAGTCATGTGAATTTGGTATTCATTCGATATTTTGATGAGATGTATGTTGTCTCACCTCTAGTGGTGTTATGTGAACGTCGACTACATGACACTTCACCCTTATTTGGGCCTAGAGTAAGGCATTGGGAAGTAATAAGTAGATGATGGGTTGCTAGAGTGACAGAAGCTTAACCCCTAGTTTATGCGTTGCTTCGTAAGGGGCTGATTTGGATCCATATGTTTCATGCTATGGTTAGGTTTACCTTAATACTTTTGTTGTAGTTGTGGATGCTTGCAATAGAGGTTAATCATAAGTGGGATACTTGTCCAAGTAAGGGAAGTACCCAAGCACCGGTCCACCCATATACCAAATTATCAAAGTACCAAACGCGAATCATATGAACGTGATGAAAACTAGCTTGATGATATTCACATGTGTCCTCGGGAGCGCTTTTCTCTATAAGAGTTTGTCAAGGCTTGTCCTTTGCTACAAAAAGGATTGGGCCACCTTGCTGCACTTTCTTTACTTTGGTTACTTGTTGCTCGTTACCAATTATCTTATCACAAAACTATCTGTTACCTATAATTTCAGTGCTTGCAGAGAATACCTTGCTGAAAATCGCTTATCATTTCCTTCTGCTCCTTGTTGGGTTCGACACTCTTACTTATCGAAAGGACTACGATAGATCCACTATACTTGTGGGTCATCAAGACTCTTTTCTGGCGCCATTGCCGGGGAGTGAAGTGCCTTTGGTAGGTGGAATTTGGTAAGGAAAAATTTATATAGTGTGCTGAAATTTCCTGTCACTTGTTATTATGGAAAGTAATCCTCCGAGGGGCTTGTTTGGGGTATCTTCACCCCGACCAGTATAGCAAAGAGTTGCTCCTCAACCTATTGAACCTACTGAAAATGAAAATGAAAATGTTTACTTTGAAATTCCTTCGGGTATGATAGAAAAACTGCTAGCTAATCCTTTTGCAGGAGACGGAACAATGCATCTTGATGAGCACCTAATATATGTGGATGAAGTTTGTGGATTATTTAAGCTTGCAGGTGTGCCCGAGGATGTTATTAAGAATAAGGTCTTCCATTTATCTTTGAAGGGAGATGCATTGACATGGTATAGGCTATGTGATGATATGGGATCATGGAACTACAAACGATTGAAATTGGAATTTCATCAGAAGTTTTCTCCTATGCATCTTGTTCATCGTGATCGCAATTATATATATAATTTTTGGCCTCGCGAAGGATAAATCATCGCTGAAGCTTGGGGGAGGCTTAAATCAATGTTATATTCATGCCCTAATCATGAGCTCTCAAGAGAAATAATTATTCAAAATTTATATGCTCGGCTTTCTGATAGCAATCGCACCATGCTCGATACTTCTTGTGCTGGCTCTTTTATGATGAAGACTATTGAATTCAAATGGGATTTATTGGAAAGAATTAAACGCAACTCTGAAGATTGGGACCTCGACGAAGGTAAGGAGTCAGGTATGACACCTAAGTTTGATTGTGTTAAATATTTTATGGATACCGATGTTTTCCGTAAATTTAGCACTAAATATGGACTTGACTCTGAGATAGTAGCTTCTTTCTGTGAATCTTTTGCTACTCATGTTGATCTCCCTAGGGAGAAGTGGTTTAAATATCATCCTCCCATAGAAGTAAAAGTACCTGCACCTATTAAAGTTGAAGAAAAGACTGTCACTTATAATGATCATATTGTTCCTACTGCTTATGTTGAGAAACCACCTTTTCTGTTAGGATAAAAGATCATGCTAAAGCTTCAACTATGGTTCATAAAAGCAATATTAGAACCTATACACCTCCTGAGCAAATGAAAGTTGAACCTAATATTGCTATTGTTAAAGATCTCTTGTCTGATAATATTGACGGGCATGTTATTCATTTCCGTGATGAGACTGCTAGAATTGCTAAACCTTGTGCTAAAGATAAACCTAGATCTTTGGTAGGCATGCCTGTTATTTCTGTTAAAATAGGAGATCATTGTTATCATGGCTTATGTGATATGGGTGCCAGTGCTAGTGCTATAACTCATGACTAATACAAAGAAATTATGCATGATATTGCACCTTCTGAGATAGAAGATATTGATGCCACAATTAAACTTGCCAATAGAGATGCTATTTCACCAATTGGAATTGTTAGAGATGTTGAAGTCTTGTGTGGGAAAACTAAATATCCTACTGATTTTCTTGTTCTTGGTTCCCCACAAGATAGCTTTTGTCCCATTATATTTGGTAGACCCTTCTTGAACATAGTTAATGCTAAGATATTTGTGAAAAGGATGTTGTTACTATTGGTTTAGGTGATATATCTCATGAATTTAATTTCTCTAAATTTTGTAGACAACGCCGTGAAGAGGAATTGTCTAGTAAAGATGAAATCATTGGTCTTGCTTCTATTGTCGTGCCTCCTAGTGATCCTTTAGAATAGTATTTGCTAGACCATGAAAATCATATGTTTATGAATGAAAGAAGGGAAATAGATGAAGTATTCTTTAAACAGGAACCCATCCTGAAACGCAATTTGCCTGTCGAAATCCTAGGGGATCCTCCTCCACCCAAGGGTGATCCCGTGTTTGAGCTCAAACCGTTACCTGATACTCTTAAATATGCTTATCTTGATGAGAAAAAGATATATCCTGCTATTATTAGTGCTAACCTTTCAGAGCATGAAGAAGAGAGATTATTGAAAACTCTGAAGAAGCACCATGCTGCTATTGGATATACTCTTGATGATCTTAAGGGCATTAGTCCCACACTATGTCAACACAAAATAAATTTGGGGAAAGAGGCCAAACCGGTTCGTGATCACCAACGACGGATGAATCCTAAGATGAAAGAAGTGGTAAGAAAGGAAATACTAAAGCTCCTTGAGGCAGGTATAATTTATCCCATTGCTGATAGTCAGTGGGTAAGTCCTGATCATTGTGCCGCTAAAAAGGTAGGTATTACTGTCGTTCCTAATGATAAAGATGAATCGATTCCGCAAAGAATTATTACAGGTTATAGGATGGTAATTGATTTCCGCAAATTAAATAAGTCTACTAAAAAGGATCATTACCCCTTACCTTCTATTGATCAAATGCTAGAAAGATTATCCAAACATACACATTTTTGCTTTCTAGATGGTTATTCTGGTTTCTCTCAAATATCTGTGTCAGCTGATGATCAATCTAAGACCACTTTAACTTGCCCGTTCGGTACTTTTGCTTATAGATGTATGCCTTTTGGTTTCTGTAATGCACCTGCTACCTTCCAAAGATGCATGACGGCTATATTCTCTGGCTTTTGTGAAAAGATTTGTGAGGTTTTCATGGACGATTTCTCCGTCTATGGATCCTCTTTTGATGATTACTTAAGCAACCTTGATCAAGTTTTGCGGAGATGTGAAGAAACTAACCTTGTCTTGAATTGGGAGAAGTGCCACTTTTTGGTTAATGAAGGTATTGCCTTGGGGCATAAAGTTTCTGAAAGAGGTATTGAAGTTGATAAAGCTATGGTTGATGCTATTGAAAAGATGCCATGTCCCAAGGACATCAAAGGTATAAGAAGTTTCCTTGGTCACGTCGATTTTTATAGGAGGTTCATTAAGGACTTCTCAAAAATTTCTCGGCCTCTGACTAATTTATTACAAAAAGATATACCATTTGTTTTTTATGATGATTGCGTAGAAGCATTTGAAATACTTAAGAAAGCATTGATCTCTGCACCTATTGTTCAGCCACCTGATTGGAATATACCCTTTGAAATTATGTGTGATGCTAGTGATTATGCTGTAGGTGATGTTCTAGGGCAAAGAGTTGATAATAAATTAAATTTTATTCAATATTCTAGTAAAACTCTAGACAATGCTTAGAGAAATTATGCCACTACTGAAAAAGAATTCTTAGCAGTTGTATTTGCTTGTGATAAGTTCAGATATTATATTGTTGATTCTAAAGTAACTATTCACATGGATCATGCTGCTATTAAATATCTTATGGAAAAGAAAGATGCTAAACCTAGACTCATTAGATGGGTTCTCTTGCTACAAGAATTAGATTTGCATATTATTGATAGAAAGGGAGCTGAGAACCCCTTTGCAGATAACTTGTCTAGGTTAGAAAATGTTTTTGATGACCCACTACCTATTGATGATAGCTTCCCTGATGAACAATTAAATGTCATAAATGCTTCTCATACTACTCCATGGTATGCTGATTATGCTAATTACATTGTTGCTAAATTTATACCACCTAGTCTCACATACCAGCAAAAGAAAAAGTTCTTCTATGATTTGAGACATTACTTTTGAGATGACCCACATCTTTATAAAGAAGGAGTAGATTGTGTTATTAGACGTTGTGTACCTGAGCATGAACAGGAACAGATCCTACGCAAGTGTCACTCCGAGGCTTATGGAGGACACCATGATGGAGATAGAACTGCACATAAGGTATTGCAATCCGGTTTTTATTGGCCTACTCTCTTCAAGGATGCCCGTAAGTTTGTTGTATCTTGTGATGAATGTCAAAGAATTGGTAATATTAGTAGATGTCAAGAAATGCCTATGAATTATTCACTTGTTATTGAACCATTTGATGTTTGGGGCTTTGATTATATGGGACCTTCTCCTTCCTCCAATGGATACACACATATTTTAGTTGTTGTTGATTACGTTACTAAGTGGGTAGAAGCTATTCCAACTAGTAGTGCTGATCATAACACCTCTATTAAGATGCTTAAAGAAGTTATTTTTCCGAGGTTTGGAGTCCCTAGATACGTAATGACTGATGGTGGTTCTCATTTTATTCATGGTTATTTCCATAAAATGCTTGCTAAATAGGATGTTAATCATAGAATTGCATCTCCTTATCACCCACAGTCTAGTGGTCAAGTAGAATTGAGCAATAGAGAACTCAAATTAATTTTGCAAAAGACTGTTAATAGATCTAGAAAGAATTGGTCCAATAAACTTGATGATGCATTATGGGCCTATAGAACTGCATATAAAAATCCTATGGGTATGTCTCCGTATAAAATGGTTTATGGAAAAGCATGTCACTTACCTCTCGAACTAGAACATAAGGCTTATTGGGCTATTAAAGAGATCAATTATGATTTCAAACTTGCCGGTGAGAAGAGGTTATTTGACATTATCTCACTCGATGAATGGAGAACCCAAGCCTATGAGAATGCCAAATTATTTAAAGAAAAAGTTAAAAGATGGCATGACAAAAGGATACAAAAGCGTGAGTTTAATGTAGGTGATTATGTATTGTTATACAACTCTCGTCTAAGATTTTTTGTAGGAAAACTTCTCTCTAAATGGGAAGGTCCTTACGTTATCGAGGAGGTCTATCATTCCGGTGCCATAAAAATCAACATCTTCGATGGCACAAATCCAAAGGTGGTGAACGGTCAAAGAATTAAACATTATATCTCAGGTAATCCTATAAATGTTGAAACCAATGTTATTGAAACCGTAACCGCGGAGGAATACATAAGGGACACTTTCTGGAATGTTTCAGACTCCGAAAAAGAATATGTATGTGGTACGGTAAGTAAACCGACTCCAAAATAGTTCTAATGTACTTTTCTTCCGTTTTGGAATATTTAGAAAAATAGAAAAATAAGAAGCAGTCCGGGAAGAACACGAGGGCTCCACGAGGGTGGAGGGCGCGCCCTACCCCCCTGGGCGCACCCCCCTACCTTGTGGGCACCTTGTGTGCTCTCCGGACTCCATTTTCTTACACGACAAGTATTTTGGTTGGGAAAAATTCAATATATAACCTCCCGAAGGTTTTGATCACCGTATCACGCAAAAATCTCATGTTCTTGTTTCGAGCTGTTTTTTGTCAAGGTTGTCAAGGCCAGGCATTATGTCGTCTCCCTCCTCCAACAATGGTGACAATGATGCTTGTCTAATGAAATAGATCTGAAGAGGGAAGAACCTATGGAGATCAACAAGGATGAAGGGATCAAGAAGACCACGGAGGAGCAAGTTCTGGCAGCAGAAGACATCCTTTAACTTGATCACAATCTTCTTACCCCAACTGAGATCGAGGCTTTCAAGATGATTGAGTTATCCCGTATACAAAACAAGTATCTCACATGTGAAAATATTTTGTTGAAGGAGCATATCATCGCACTCAAGGGCATTATATGCAAGTTGGAGGACCTCCTACGATCGATGTGCGACTACCCATCATCAACAACTCCACCTTCTTCACCAACAAAGAAGAACTAAGTATCTGGTATGGGCACTCCCCTTGGCAACTGCCAAGCTTGGGGGAGTGCCCCGGTATCATATCACCATCACTTTTATCTTTACCGTTTTCTTAGTTCGATCCTTTTGGTAATATCTTGATCTAGTAGTATAAAGTTTTTAGTATGATCTAGTTGTGAGTTTTGCTTTATGATCCTTCTATGTAATCGAGTCCGTGAGCTACATATAATAAAGATTAGTGTTGAGTCAAGGGATTGATTATTTTTCCATGATATTGAGTCAATAAAAGATAAGATAAAGAATAAAAAGAAATAAAAGAGATCATATGGATCTTATGGAGAGTAATGAGCTCACATAGAAAGAGTACGATGAATAAAAGTTGTTGAGAGTTGACAAACATAGTTTTGGTCATCATTGCAATTAATAGGAAGTAATAAAGAAAGAGAGGTCTTCACATATGAATACACTATCTTGGACATCTTTTATGATTGTGAGCACTCATTAAAGTATGACATGCTAAAGAGTGGACGTTGGACAAGGAAGACAACGTAATGGTTTATGTTTTCTTACATCTGAGATAAATTATATTGTCATGGATCATCCAGCATGATTGAGCTTGTCTTTCCCCCTCATGCTAGCCAAATTCATCGCACCAAGTAGAGATACTACTTGTGCGTCCAAACACCCTTAAACCAGTTTTGCCATGAGAGTCCACCATACCTACCTATGGATTGAGTAAGATCCTCCAAGTAAGTTGTCATCGGTGCAAGCAATAAAAATTGCTCTCTAAATATGTATGACTTATTAGTGTGGGAGAAAATAAGCTTTATATGATCATGTGATATGGAAGTAATAAAAGCGACAAACTGCATAATAAAGGTCCATATCACAAGTGGTAATATAAAGTGACGTTCTTTCGCATTAAGATTTTGTGCATCCAACCATGAAAGCGCATGACAACCTCTGCTTCCCTCTGCGAAGGGCCTATCTTCTACTTTTGTCTCCTACCTTGCATAAGAGTCATGGTGATCTTCACCCTTCCTTTTTAAATTTTATCTTTTGGCAAGCACAACATGTTGGAAAGATCCTGGTATATATGGCTAATTGGATGTGAGTTTTCATGAACTATTATTGTTGACATTACCCTTGAGGTAAAACGTTAGGAGGCAGAATTATAAGCCCCTATCTTTCTCTGTGTCCAATTAAAACTCCATACCCATAAGTATTGCATGAGTGTCAGCAATTGTGAAATACTATATGATAGTTGAGTATGTGGACTTGCTGAAAAGCTCTTATATTGACTCTTTCCTATGTTATGATAAATTGCAATTGCTCCAATGACTGAGATTATAGTTTGTTAGTTTTCAATGAAGTTTATGATTCATACTTGAAATTGTGATTGAATTGTTACTCTAGCATAAGAGATCATATGACAAGAATTATATAAGTTGTTGTTCTAAGAATGATCATGATGCCCTCATGTCTGTATTTTATTTTTATCGACACCTCTATCTCTAAACATGTGGACATATTTTTCGGTTTCGGCTTTCGCTTGAGGACAAGCGAGGTCTAAGCTTGGGGGAGTTGATACGTCCATTTTGCATCATGCTTTTATATCAATATTTATTGCATTATGGGCTTTTATTACACATTATTTCACAATACTTATGCCTATTCTCTCTTATTTTACAAGGTTTACATAAAGAGGGAGAATGCCGACAGCTGGGATTCTGGGCTGGAAAAGGAGCAAATATTAGAGACCTATTCTGCACAGCTCCAAAAATCCTGAAACTTAACGGAAGTCATTTTCAGAATATATAATAAATAATGAGCGCAAGAAGTTCCAAAGAGGGGCCACACCCTTCCCACGAGGGTGTTGGCGCGCCCTACCCCCTGGGCACGCCCCCTGCCTCATGGGTCCCCTGGTAGCCCTCCGATGCCCATCTTCTACTATGTGGAGTCTTTCACTGAGAAAAAAAATCATAAGCCATCTTTTCGGACAAGACTCCGCCGCCACGAGGCGGAACCTTGGCAGAACCAATCTAGGGCTCCAGCGGAGCTGTTCTGCCAGGGAAACTTCCCTCCGGGAGGGGGAAATCATCGCCATCGTCATCACCAACGATCCTCTCATCAGGAGGGGGTCAATCTCCATAAACATCTTCACCAGCACCATCTCCTCCCAAACCCTAGTTCATCTCTTGTATCCAATTCTTGTCTCTAAGTCTGGGATTGGTACCCGTGGGTTGCTAGTAGTGTTGATTACTCCTTGTACTTGATGCTAGTTGGTTTATTTGGTGGAAGATCATATGTTCAGATCCTATATGCATATTAATACCCCTATGATTATGAACATGAATATGCTTTGTGAGTAGTTATGTTTGTTCCAGAGGAGATGGGAGAAGTCTTGCTATTCGTAGTCATGTGAATTTGGTATTCATTTGATATTTTGATGAGATGTATGTTGTCTCTCCTCTAGTGGTGCTATGTGAACATCGACTACATGACACTTCACCATTATTTGGGACTAGAGTAAGGCATTGGGAAGTAATAAGTAGATGATGGGTTGCTAGAGTGATAGAAGCTTAAACCCTAGTTTATGCATTGCTTCGTAAGGGGCTGATTTGGAACCATATGTTTCATGCTATGGTTAGGTTTACCTTAATACTTTTGTTGTAGTTGCGGATGCTTGCAATAGAGGTTAATCATAAGTGGGATAATTTTCCAAGTAAGGTCGGTACCCAAGCACCGGTCCACCCACATACCAAATTATCAAAGTATCGAACGTGAATCATATGAACGTGATGAAAACTAGCTTGATGACATTCCCATGTGTCCTCGGGAGCGCTTTTCTCTATATAAGAGTTTGTCCAGGCTTGTCCTTTGCTACAAAAAGGATTGGGCCACCTTGCTGCACTTTATTTACTTTTGTTACTTGTTGCTCGTTACCAATTATCTTATCATAAAACTATTTGTTACCTATAATTTCAGTGCTTGCAGAGAATACCTTGCTGAAAACTGCTTATCATTTCCTTCTGCTCCTCATTGGGTTCGACACTCTTACTTATCGAAAGGACTACGATAGATCCCCTATACTTGTGGGTCATCATCCATCCAGGCTGAGCTGGCCTCCGTCCACGCCGAACTGCTCCCGCTCCAGCGGTGGGTTGCTGATGTTGAGTCCCACGCACAGCAAAGCAGGGAGGAAGCGCTCCGCCGGCAAACGTTATTGCACGAGCATACTCCCATGCTCCGGGCTCTCAAGGTGAGGGCCAACCAGGCGCTGGGTGCCATCTGCGATGAACACGCCCCTCACCCCCATGCAGAGGACTATGTCGGCCATCTTCCCTTCTTCACTAACGTCGTGACGCTCCTGGAGGACCGGGCCGAGAGGTCTCATGAGCTTGTCGACTAAAAGAGTTGAGGCCTCCTTGGATGTGTGTTCTCTCGCGTCTTCATCCATCTTTAGAATGCCAACCCCAACTTCAACTTTGACGCCGACATCGCCCCAGTGCCTAGAGCTATCTGGGACAACTTGGCGCACTGGATGGATGATAACATGGATGCTCTGGTTAGAGCTTTCGCTTCTGACGATGATGCAGTGGTGGTCGTGGCGGATGGAGGTGACGTGGTCGATGATGGTGAAAACTACGTTGGCGACGACGCCAGTAGCTTGTCCGGGAGCGATTCGGGAGATGATGCGAGCGACATGTTCGATTGAGCCTACGCTCCTTGTTTTGAACCTGTGCGCGAAAGCTTGGGCATGTCCCCCGAAGATGTAAGTGCATTTTGGGGAGGGGGGCCCTCATGTAATAAGACTATTGTTTTATTCCCTGAGCCAGACTTAAGGCGTGCTTTTGTGAGTTCTCAAGTTCCTCCGCGAGCTTGCTGCAGTAACTTACCTCACTCTAGGCGGGCCTCAGACTGGTCTTGTAGTTGTCGATATGTAGTTCTCTCGAGGGGAGTCCTCCGCGGGCGCGCGAGGCTTCGGGCTTCAGAGGAGCCCGCTGGTCCGCCCAAAAGGGCCTTGCGAGAGACGAGCATTAGATCACGGTGAGATGTGCGTGCATACCGTGCCCAGCCCCCGCTCGCGAGGCGCTCGTAAGGGAGGGGCAGTAGGCGCTGGCCTCGAAACAAGGCACGGAGCCAAAAAACTCAAGAAATCAACATGAACGAGAAAAGATGCCCCCATGCTTGCCAATGAAAATACGACTTCGAGTTCAAATCCAAAAGGCGGCAAATCGAGTTACAGAAAAAGGGGTTGAAAGCAAATGGCCGCATCCGGCACGAAGCTAGTATTCTTGTCTTCTCACCAGCGCGGAGCCTAGTGCTTTCAATGGCCGTGAGCAGAGTCATTGGGGGACAGTGTCGATGGCTAGTGCTGAGCATGGTGCTTCCACTAGGACGTGGGTGGGAGCCGCCGAGGCCTGAGGGCGGCTCTCCGGACACTCTGGGGAGTGTACAACCCCACTCATTATTACGTGAGAGTGTCACGGGCGGAGACCTTCACAGGCGCGAGCCTTGCTTCATATCGCCAGATGAGGGGCCCGCCTTGCGCCACCCTCGACCATCGTCACTACAAAAAAATACACTTCCGTGATGATACGTGTTTGTCATAGTACGTCGCGTTTTTTGTCATGCATGTACATCCATGACAAATTTATGACAGAATCAAGATAGTCATACCTGTGTTGTCGTAGAAGTGTTCCATGACATTACCAAAATTATCATCACGAAAGTGTCCACTTCCATGACTATAAATCGTGCGTCACAGAAGTGCTTTCGTCAAGGGTGACCGACACGTGGCATCCACCGTAACGGAACGCCGTTAAGCTATCGGGTCGGGTTTTGGATCCGATAACCCGTTAACAGCCCCGACCAATGGGGATTTTCCACGTGTAAAATCATCATTGGCTGGAGGAGACACGTGTCAGGTCCGCGTTGGCACAGGTGTCACTCATCCAATGGGCGAGACGTGCCTATGATATGTTGACACGTGGACCAGCCCATCAAGTTTAAATGAGCGGGACCAACTGAAGGCCCACAAGATTTTGCGGACCATAATGGGCCGGCCCAGCTAAAGGCCCACGAGATTTTGCGGACCATAATGGGCTGGCCCAGCTAAAGGCCCACAAGATTTTGCGGGCCATAATGGGTCGGCCCAGGTAAAGGCCCACAAGATTTTTGTGTGCCATAATGGGCCGGCCCAGGTAAAGGCCCACAAGATTCTTGCGGATCATAATGGGCCAGCCCAGCTAAAGGCCCACGAGATTTCACCGACATTAATTGGCCAGCCCAGTTGTAGGCCCACAAGATTTTGAGGACCCTAGTAGGCCGGCCCATTAACTGGCTGCCATGTTTTGGGCCAAATGCCGGCCCATATTTGATCCGGTCCATTAATGGCCTGCCACGCTCTGGGCCTAATAGTGGACCATATGAGATCCGGCCCGTTAAAATCCTACCATGTTCTGGGCGAAATTACGGCCCAGATCAGGTCCGGCCCTTTAAGAGGCTTTGGCTCAATTATGGCCCATATCAGATTCGGCCCGTCAACTGGACACTATGCTTTTGGGCCCACTTGCTAAAGGCCCACTTAGTAATTCGGCCTGATATTAGTTTTGGCCTGTTAAGGGCCCGTTTAACATTTCGGCCCTATATTAATTTCGGCCTGTTAAAAGCCCGTCATATAGTTGGGCCTAACTATGGCCCGGTTTGCATCCGGCCCGCTCGTAGCCGATATCTGATTGGGACAAACAAGGACCGTGACAATTTTGGCCTGTTAAAAGCTCGTGATTTGATTCGCACAATCATGGGTTGGGGTTCATTTCGGGCTGCTGCCGGCCCGTGAGCTGTTCGGCACGTTTCAGGCCCAACCTACATCGTGATTGCATGACGGCCCGATTATGTACCGTAATTTTACGGTTTGGCCGGTTTACTGCGAAGACAGGATATATATACAGTAAAATAACTGCAGCATCGTGAATAAGAAAAAAACCTAGACTATTCAATAAAGAAATTACGGCATATTACATCCACTGGGCATCAAAGTTCGTGACTATGATAATAAAGCACAAGCAGACAGTAGATTACATACACTGGGCATCAAAGATCACCACCAGTGCAAATAAACACGCCGACAAAATAATATACAAAACCGACAGCACTTCAATAGAGTTCAAGAAAGGTTAGCCCTGCTGGGGAGCTGCAGCGCAAGCAGCTGAGCAAGATGATGAGACTGCGCTTGTTCAACACTTATATCTTCCTCACTCTGAAAGATAAACAAGCAGACAGATGACAGGTTTTGCACATAAAAGTATCAGTTCTAACAATTCATCACATTTCTTACTGACGAATAAAGTGACACAGTTTAAAATTGCATTAACACAATATGGTATTGTTCAGGTCAAGACATGGCAGGAAATGACATTGTGAAGGAGTTGGCAGCTTCACGACACCACTGGATTACAGATCAAGAACTCATAAGTATCAATGGTTAGTGTGCTGTCAATTTATACCATTTCAGATTGGCAAATAAAGAGACGGTTTAAATAATAGTAGAATGATATGACATTGTTCATAGTTAAGACATTGCAGAATATGACATTGTGCTGTAGTGGGTAGGTTCACCACACCACTGGATTACGGATGAAGAACAGAAGCATACATGCAGTGCAAAAGAAGATCACTTGCTCTGTATAGTTTAATTTACATGGTATGAAGAAGGAACTTGGTTGTACAACTGAAAACTTAAATTGAGAAAGGACAAACTTTTGTTTATGAACTACATAATAAACTTTAAACAAGCAATTTGATGCAAACACCAAAAATAAACAGCTGTTGCAGTCATGCCTAACCAAATATATACAACAAAGTTTGAAGGCTTGAGATGGACAAACTTACATTATTGGTGAAGACAGGCTCTATAAAGGCCTTGTCCATGCTGATGGGGGGGGCAATTCAAGAAGTTTACCACAGAATCTTCTTCAAAAGCATTGCCTTTATTCTACATTTTGTTAAGAGTAAATATAGATGTGATAATATACGAAAAAATGGAGAATATTTAAGATAAGATGAAGAGTGATGCTACATAACCAAGTAGCTATAAATGTAAGTGCAGCGATACAGGCAAAAGGTACAGCCAAGAGCAATGCACAGCTAAACTTCTTCAGTACCAACCTTATGGTAAGAGTAAATATAGATCTGATGTGTAGAAAATGGAGGGCAAAGGAAAATAAGCTGCAGAGTGATGGTACATGAACAACTACCTGTCATTATAAGTACACTGATAAAGGACAACATGTACTTACAAGAACAATGCAGAGCTAAAAAACATTGGCATTGGATATATTCTACACTAATGTAACCATTCATACAGATCAGATAATTTGGAGCGAACAATTGATAAGCAAGCTATCATGCATACTGCTGTCACATAATGAACCAGGTATGTATGCAAGTACAGTGATACAGGACAACAGGTACTAACAAGAGCAAAGCAGCGGGCAGCATATTTGCGATATCCTGTCGTTCTTGTCAAACCGGAATTCTTCTTCGAGCAGATTTCCTGCAAAAAAGATCCGTAAGGCACATGCGGAAAAGTAGAAGTTCAAATTGTCATGTGATTTCATAGACAGTACCTCATCCTGGGAACGAGACCAGTGCATAACAAGGTTTTTCCATTCAATGTCTTCTAAATTTAGCACAGGAGACTTCACCGGAAATTCGTTTATAGACTTGCCATCAAAGTGTGATTTCCTCAGGTAACACCGATACTGCTGCAATGCTTCCTTGAAAAGCACAAGCAAGCTTTGCTCGTCATGACTATCCAGATTGACCCTCGCCTAGTTACAACAATGTAATGTAAATCATTGATGTGTTCAATCAGCAGAAAACAGGAAAATAATAACCATGAATAATAGCACTTACACGTAAGTTGGACAGGAAGATGTGAAAATGGTGTTTGTCTTCACAATAATCTTCCCATGATGGGAATATATGCACGTAGTCCCTAACAACATTGAAAGCATTGTCTTTTAAACTGGGAATAAATGGAATGGGGTTCCAATCTGCAGGAATTGGCCGTCTCTGCAGTTGGGATAGGTCTTCGGCCGGTGGACTTGCTGTACTTTTTGCTGGAGTGGGATTTTTCTGTGGTACAGCTGGTGCTATGGCAAATGAAATCGGTATACCTTTTGCTGGAGTGCAGGTCCTGTGTGGTGGGGCTAGTGGTGTGGCCAGTGAAGTATGGGTACAGTCTGCTGGAGTCGGTCCTACGTTTTGTGTCACTGGTTGTACAGCCAATATAAGTGGGGTGCTGTCTGATTTCTCCGGCACCACCACGTTTTTCAAGGACTTTGCTGGTGCTCCTTCAGGTTCGGCAATCACCCTCTTCCTTTTTGATGTCTGATGCACAAGAACAACATTTGAGTGGAAAAACATGGTATGATGACAGATGGAATATGTATTGATAATGGATGGGCATGGCATCTCGACATATATGATGAGTAAACTAAGCAGATGGCGGTGCAACAAAGTAGAAGAAATGCAAGACAACATATGCAAGATACCCGCAATCAATAAAACATTGCCAAATTAGAACAGGCACCTTGATGGGTGAACAGGACAGGCCATCTGCCTTTGACTCCTCGAGGTTAGAATAGTCATTAGGATCATATTCTGAACAAGAATCAACAGGTGGGGAGCGTATGAGTTTCATTGCATCCAGAATGGCACTCAATGCCTTGGTGCCAATTTTGTAAGTCATTGCAGTGTTTAGCTTCAAGAGTGGACTGCTGCTAGTGCGACACAAAGCAGCTACACAGATCATAGTGTAGATATAACGGGAAAACCTTAAGCATCAGAGTAAAATCAGCAAAGTGGAACTTGCTGGAATATATGTGCTAGTATTGCCGGTACGGCTAGAAAGGCTTCGGATACCAGCTCTCTTCAAGTGAAGGTGCGGTACTGTTAATATCAGTGTAACTCTCAAAGGCGACACAGCTCCCCGCATTTCCTTGCTATTCTTATAGGATTCAAGTGGGCAGGCCACTACAAATCCTATTCCTATGTTTACAAGATCCTACGAATCAAAGAGGCTCAAAGTGTCCATCACAACCGACCGTATAGACCTCTACACTGCAAATGTCCCTGCTCATCTTCAGTACAAGGAACATACTGTACTACTATCATACTCCCTCCGTTCCAAAATATAAGTCTTGGTAGAGATTTCCACTATGGATCACATACAGATGTATCCAGATACATTTTAGAGTGTAGATTCACTCATTTTGCTCCATATGTAGTCCATGGTGGAATCTATACAAAGACTTGTATTTAGGAACGGAGAGAGTACATATTAAAGAAGAACGGAAGAGGAACATGGTAAAGAAGAGCAAGCAGATTTTGGATAATAAAATGTTGGTTGCGCAGTGCCCACACATGATGAACCAGAGCGCATTAAGAATGCAACTCCCAGCTGTCTCTCGACCATTTCAGGCGGTTGGATGAAGATCCTACGTCTCCTAACCCTTCTTCTTCCTTGTCTCTGATTCTTCCCATACATAACACCGCATGGGCCGCCGGCCGGACCACCGGCTCCCACCGCCTGTGTTCCTCCGCCACCCCCACCCCACCCCGCCCCAACCCCCACCCGCGTCGAGTTTTCTTCGTTCGGCGAGGCCCCACAACCACCCGAGCCCCTTCGATCGCACCGGCGAACTCCGGCGAGCTCTGAAAAATCGACTGACCCAATTTTGAAATTTAGTCTACTGTGATTTAACTAGTGTGGAATATAAAAGGGGAAAACCATAAGCATTGGGAGTATAGTGTTGAGCGTGCCATGGCGGATCTAAAGGTGCAAACTGGACAAAGGCAACTTCGCAACCAAGACAAGAAATCAGAGTAAAGCAGTGGCGATCTATTTTCTTGCCACGATAAATAAGTTGAGAAGATATGCGAGAGTACCGCCTCTGGTGCGGCGCCGTGTATGCATGTGCTGAGAATTTTACGGTGTTGCGGTAGCAATGGCTGTCGGCGGCATGGAAGCAGATCTAGGAGGGTAGACGGTGGCGGCGGGGCACGATGGACGAGACGGTCGTAGGAGCGGCGCCGGCAAGGTGGACGACGGCGGGGATGAAGCAAGAGGACGGGATGCAAGGATCCTGGTCCGAAGCCGTGGATGAGAGAGGTCGATCTCTTGTAATGGACGGCGGCGTCGGGGTATCAGCTCCGGCATGGTGGAGGAGGACGGTGGTGGACAGGGTGGCGGACGGCGGCGGACGAAGGAGGGTGGGGTGGAGAGGGTGTTTTGGCGCCCATGGAGTACGAATGGGGAAAAGGGAGGTAGAGAGGAAGGGGGAACCGTGTATTCAGGGCGTGCTTGTCTCAAATGCGAGGAAATTTACAAACATAGCCCCCATTTCAAATTTCTACTACATCACAGCAACATTAGTCGGTTGGGGATAGGACGGTAATCTCGCATGCACCGAATATTTGCCGACGAGAGTTTGTTTTTGGTGCCCATCATGTATGGATATAAATCGGGGATGGAGTCGATTTCGGCCGAGGACACACTGTGTTTTGGCACCCACCATGTATGAATCTGGGTGAGAGGCGGTTATGTCACGTTTGGGTGAAATTACAAACCTACCCCTATCGAAACCTATAGAAATCCAGCAGATAGGCTTTGCATGGCAGGGATAGGCAGTAGTGATTTCCATCTCGCAGATTTTGGTTTCGGGCGGTTACTGCGACTTTCCCCACTTCGTTCAAATTTTTGCAGAGTGCACGTTTACCGTGCCAACTCAATTCGAATCCCATTTGTATTCTATTTTTTTCGGGCGGGATCCATTTTCAATTGGAATTACATTCTATATACATCATTTTTTTATATATACTTTCAAAAGCACAACAAAGAATTCTGCTCCTTTATATGTATAATATGATTTACAAATACAACGATCTCGAAATCTTAAGGTTGAATTCGAAAAATTTTAACCAAATTATGTTCTACTAAAATGTATGGATCAGTAATATCTACATATTAAATAACATAGATGTGCGTGAATTCATATGAGTATGCATGTTTGATAGATCAATTTTGGTTCGAGTATGGATTACATGTATCATCATCTCGAATTCAAATATTTGAATCCCTTTTTTGTTCACTCCTTTCACGCCCATCTCTCTCGCATGCATGCTCCTTCAGGTAGCTATCACTCTCTTTTCTCCAGCTCACCCGCACGCTCACTTCATGTTTCTCCTATCCTCGCAAACATGGTCTCTCGACGTCTCCCTTGAGAAGTGTCACACTCTCCCTATCATTATACATTACACGGTTTTCATTATCTCTCACGTCTCTACTGTTCTCTGGTATCACTCGGTACCTAAGCTTTCTTTTTCACCGCCACACACACAGTCTCCACTCGTCTTTCACTTTGTCTTTCTCTCTATGGGATTCTCTCACACACCCTATATGTCTCTACATATGACTCATACCACTAAAATTACTCTCTCTCTCTCTCCTGTAGACACAACATTTGTTGCGGTCTCCTTTTCGTCTCCATCCCAGACTGACATTATTCATTTGTTTACCGATCAGACAACCCCGACTACCGTCTCCTCTCTCTCTCACAGACACACACACACAACTCCTGCTTCCACTCCCCTTCCCGACTACCGTCTCTCTCTCTCACACACACAAAACTCTCGCTTTCGCACCCCGACTCGTATTTCTCTCACAAACATTTATCGACTAGCTAGCCTCTAGATAGGTTTATACACCCGCACACTCGTGCTTCCACCATCGCATACATGTCTCTCTCCCGCTCCTTGTATCTATGTAGATTTTTCTTCCCTTCTTGAGACACGCCCTCTCGATCGTGCACACACACACTATCGCCTCATTTTAAGCTGATACCTATCGCACACACACTCCTTGTGTCTTTGTCACACATGCACTCCGTCCTCCTCCACTCTCCCTCTCTCTCACACACACATGGGCTTTTTGCAACAACTAGCAAGATGCCCATGCGTTGCACGGAACATCAAGATGCATTTGTATGAGTAGTTTATCTTGTGGGGGAAAAGGATGAACGAGGGAAGGCCTTATTTGCAAATGTGGAGAGGGGTGTGGGTATCTTTTTGCAAAATTGCCATAGTTTCCTTCCTATCCGTCAGATATAGATCGGACGGCCTATATTGCAGGATGGCAGGCACACGATCATCACCGACAATGCTTTTTATAAGAGTAGGGATAAAAATAGAGTTGGTGATGATGGTGGGCCTGCCATCCTGCAATGTAGGTCGTCCGATTTATATCTGACGGATAGGAAGGAAAATATGGCAATTTACCCGCACTCTTCACCACATTTGCAGATAAGGCCTTCCCTCGTTCATCCTTTTCTCCCACAAGATCTTGATGTTCCGTGCAACGCACGGGCATCTTGCTAGTAAGAGTAGAAATTAGACATATACCACTTCTCGAATCTTGAAACCAACAACATTCCTCCCTTATCTCATCAAAACCGCCAAAGGAATATATTTTGAGTGAAACATAACATATTTTTAGTGATATACGTATTTCAAAACTAGACTTTTTTCTATCAAATCGGTGAATATGTATTAATCTACTTTGATCGTTTGGCAACGCATTGGCACATTGCTAGTAGTTATTATAATTTTTTGGACACCAGACAAACGGTGGAGTACATATACGAAGAGAAGAGGTGCACGCACTCAGTCGGCCTCTCGCTATCTCGCACACATAGTGTTATGTAAAGGCGATGTTAACAAATAAATCCTAAAACCCTAGGTGCACGATTGCTGCATTCGCGGGTACCGGGTACGTGGTGGAGCACCTTTGTAGGAATAGTCAGCTGAGCACGCCTCCTCGCCGCGTAATTGCTCTAACACGGACGCGACCTCTCATAGAGCAGGCATTGAACCGGCACGCCGGCCAAGAGGGACGCACTCACTGCAGGCCCGGCCGAGCACGCCTCCTCGCCGTGTGCCCGCGTGCATCCAGCTTAAGACTGCCCCGCCTGCCTTCATTGAATCCGCGCGTGTGCCGGCAACACGTCCTTCCGCGAGCCGGCAGGCATTTTAGAACACAAAAAATGACTAAAATATAATTAATTTACGCATGGTCTTGACTTGTTGTGCTCGCACTGGTAGCAGGAACTAGTAGAGGATTTTCTTTATTTATAACTCTCCTCACATTTTTTTGGCTTTGAAGTGAATCATGGTTGTGGACATTATGTATGAATGTGCAGATATCTGTGAACATGAGTTTGATGTGGAAGTTGAACTTGGAATGTCGGGCTTGCGCGTGAACTATACCATGTCCAATGCTTCGTCTGTTATTGTTTGGAAAGTAATTGCTGTTATTACATGACCCGAAAAAATACATTTGTGCCACATCAGTAGATGCACGGACATCACAACAGGCATGCTGACTGGATAAACATTTGAACCTAGCTATTATGAAGGAAATTTTGTATTGACAACAGTTTTAGATAGCAGGAGACGCCTAGCCTGCTCTGCCTCTGCTAGCTTATTTCTGGCTTCTTCCATCTCTTCTTTGGCTTGGGTGAAGAGAGCATCTGATTGCTCTTTTCGCTTCTTCAGGAACTCAGCTACATTCTCAAGGGCTGCTGCATGCTTTCTTTCAGCCTTTACTAATGCCACGAGGACACGAACAGCTGACGACTCCACCTGGCTTGTGTGTAATCCAGCATCATCTGGGAATTTGCACCTTGTGTCTAATCCAACATCATTAGGGAACTGGCACCTTGTGTGTAATCCAGCCTCATTTTGGAAACATGATCTCGAGGTTGACCATACTTCCCTCCTCGCAGGAACTGCATCCTGACATGAAGTTACTTCTTTTTTAGATCAATACTCAGAGCAACCCAGATCCATTTAGTAGAAGCCAGATAAACAGAACTCGGAGAAGTGAATTCAAAAGGAAAAAATAAAAACAGACTACAAGGTGAGAACACCCACTTCCTACATCAAGCTAAAAACGAAAGCATTAGGATGATTAAGACTCTTCTTATTACACATCGAAGAACACCACGCTTAAGAGAAACAGAAACTACAACATATACACATCGAAGAACACGAGGCTACACGAAAGTAATTGAAAGGGTGTTACTTACCAAAGCTCATTTTACAGGTTCGGTGCAACTCCTCTTTAACTTGCCACGCTCCTTGAAGATGTCCTGAATATCCCATGTTTGGTCTTCATTGCTCCTCTTCATGTTCACACTCGTGGTTTTAAAATCTCAACATGGCAAGAAAAATATAGTACTAGTAATACTCGCGCATCTTGTGGGCAACATTAAAGCACTCGTCTGCCATGTTAGAGCATCTCCAACAGAATCGCAACACGCGGCGCTTTAAAAATCTCAACATGCTATTCTACTCTCTTCTCTACTATTATATTTTTTATATTTAATATTTAATATTTATCTATACTTCCTTTACTGTCTACTTTTTTCCCTATACTTTTTTTTCTTGCAATATAGGTTGTCCAATTTATATCTGACAGATAGGAAGGAAACAAATGGGAATTTTGCAAAAAGATACCCATACCCCTCTCCAGATTTGCAAATAAGGCCTTCCCTCGTTCATCCTTTTCTCCCAAAAGATAAACTACTCATACAAATGCATCTTGTTGCGTGCAACGCATGGGCATCTTGCTAGTTCTAAAAACCTTTCCATCATTTGCCACACTATTGGTTGTAGATGAAAAACCTACCCAAGCACAGCGCGATAATTACAAGCTGATATTCTGTTGGACAATGGAGGCTATAACCAATTACTTTTACGGGAACAATAGCACCCAGGAAATTTGAAGGGTAGGTATGAACAAAATTGGAACTGCACATGTACTGCTAAGTGATTCAATACACACATTACCAATCGAGGAGGAGAACGATGGTCGCGGCGGCCTCTGTGAGTCATGGTCGGCAACGGGAGTCAGTTCATTGTCCACGATGGTGGTACTTCTGCGCTTGGCGTCGGCTTCCGGGAAGCAGATCCGAGACCGTGGAAGACGATGCCGGGGAAGAGGCTCCGTGTACGACGACGACGGTGGACCGGCTCCAGTGCGGCGTACGAGGTCGTCGATGAGGCAGATGCGCTGCGGTGGATGAGTGCGCCGATGTAAAGGGGAGGAGCACGAAGGCTGCGGTGCCGTGGAGAAGTCTATTTTGCGGTGGGGATAGAAAATGGGGAGTATTCAGGTGTACTACTCTGGGTGCCGGGGTGGGGTTGGCTGGGTAGGGTGAACCTGAAGTTACGAAAACAGCCCCCTACCAAGCGTCATCCGTAGGCCTGTTCCGAAGGCTATGATGGTAACTTCCCACTGCTCGAATCAGGGTCGCGGGAGATTTTCCCGCCGACCTCAAAATTTTGTGACACTGGACTCCCCGTGTGGCGTGTTGAGTGATTCGGCTAAGCAACTAGCGAGTAGTAGTAGTAAACTCTGCATATTAGGTTTGACCGAAGTCAAACTTCCTAAAGTTTGACCAAGTTTATAGAAAAATATAAATATTTACCATAACAAATATGTATGATGTGAAAGTACATTCAATAATGAATCTAATGGTATTTATTTGTTATTGTATATGTTAATATTTTTTGTTATAAGCTTTCTGAGAGTTTACAAAACTTGACTTTGACCAATGCTAATACGCGGACTTAAATAAAAACGGAGGGAGTACACATTTGTTTTCTTAGTTTGTAGTGAACTAATCATTTGTTGAAATTGTGAAATAAATATATTAGGCTATTGACTTCGAATGTAATGGTCTATACAATTCAATAGTTACAATCATTGTCGAATCCCAAGATGTATACAAGGTCTATAGTACTTCACAACATGCTCAAACTCACATAATCCCAGTCAAATGAGAATCTAAATGCATTTCATAGTTATTACTTTGTAGGATGCAACAAAAACAACCATAACTCTACATCAGCCATTATAGAAGCAACATTTTGACATATCCCAATGTGTGAATGAAACGTGCAGAGAGAGCTTTTGAAGATGGAGCAGATAGGGCGGGAAAGATTGTATGTATGTGGACGAGAGAGTAGGAGACAAACCTAACGAGACAGAGAGAGAGAGAGATAGAGAGAGAAAGAGAGAGGAAGAAGTTAGGTTTGTGAGAAAGATGGATACATGTAATATACATGAGATGCGTGTGCATCTGGATTCTGTATACGTGGAAGGAGAAGAGACAACATGTTTGATGAGAGAGCTGGAAAAACATGGACGAGAGGGGAAGGATCTCGTGGGTTGAGGGATTGACAATTTTGTGTCGGGGAGAGAGGGATTGGTAATTTTGTGCAAGAGAGAGAGAGGGTGGGGGAGGAGTCAGTCAGCCGTCGTCACATCACCCTGCTTCCAAATGACCCCGCATTCTCTAGCGCGGTGTGGTCGCCGTCTTTGATCTGCTCGATGCCCTCTTTGAAGATTGAGGTGTTGTGCATGTTGGGGTGCAAAGAAGCACAAGTGAGAGTGGTCGTCGTATAACCTTGGATGGGGATGAATTGTGTGCTCGGGGCAGTGTGTGTGTGTTGTGCTGCGTGTGTATGTGTGTGTGTGTGTGTGTGTCAGATATTGAGAGAAAACAAACCTAAGGAGAGAAATGGGTATTCATGAAGAGATTTTGCGGGCCTTGAGGTGGGCTGGGGCCGGGTGAGGGTGTCAAAATGTGCGCATTGATGCATGTGTTGCATGCGATTGTGCGAGGGACGAACGAATCGAGAGAGATGGTTGTTGTGTTACGGATGCTCCTCTCTCTGTCTCTCTCTCTCCCTCTCTCTCTCTTTCTCTCACACACAAGTAAGGCCCTGTTTGGTTCCAAATAAGTCACCAACTTATAAGTCGAAAAGTGCAAAAAGTGACTTATTTTGCCAAACGGACCCAACTTATAAGTCACCCCAACTTATAAGTCATAAGTTGCTCCACCACAACTTAAAACTTATAAGTGACCCCTTTTTATGTGGGTCCCATCAGCTTTATATTGAAAAACAAGGTGGGAAGGTGTGGTCAGGTGACTTATAAGTCAGATGACAACCAAACAGGCGTGACATATAAGTCACTGATTTTAATTCACCTGATTTATAAGTCAGGTGACTTATTGGAACCAAACAGGCCCTAAACTAGAAGACCGTTCTCTCATGTATACACAACGTATCGGCATCTGTCTATGTCTCACTCATGCATGATCATTTGCACATTCACACCTCTCTATGTCTGTATCACACACACACCGTCTCCACATTGCCCTTCCGCCACAACACACATATGGACACATACACACGTTCTCTCTCAGTCACACACACAAAATCAGTATTAAAAAAACTAGGGCGCACCTAAAACGTCCAAATCCAAATAAACACGAACTGGAGCTAAATTCAAATATATGGAAATATTGCTGCGTCAAGAACTTTCACAGGAAAAAAAAGTTGAGTAATATTCGAGGATTTTTTTCACACACACAAAAAGGTTCGGTGGATGTCCTTCGAGCGCGACACGGTGATGCACTGTTCGATCGACCGCGAGGCCGCGGTTCACACGCTTGCATAGGATTCCGTATCATGGCTGTGGTACTAACTAATAAAAGCGCTGCCTAAGTCTAATGTTTACGTGTACTAGTATGGTTTTCTTTTAAGCTTGACCAACCTTATATATATATAAAACTAAAGTAAGCTCCCATGCGCGCACTCATCAATATGCCGCCGCCGCCGTTGCACATGCCGGCGCCCACCTGCTCTGGCCAACAATTTCACGCCCATCACCGCCGTGTCGCCGCCATCCCTGTGCCATGAAGCCAAAGGCTCGCCCGCTCATGTCGTCTGCAGTCCCTCCTCGCGATGCCGCCGCGCTGCCAAGCACGCGAGCAGCTGGTGGAGCCGCGTCTATGCACGCAGCGTACGAAGAGGAGGACGAGCGCGTGCTCCAGCACACCGGTGAGGAGGAACTACCGTGTCATTGTCGTCTCCGGCCGCCCGGAGGAGGCGCGCATGGTGGCTATCGCGGCGGAAGCTGGTCGCGCGCGCGTCGACCTTGCAAACCGGGTGCGGACACAGAATCTACCTTCGAGACCTTGAATGCCACGTGGATCCTGCAATCTGAAGGAGCAATTTGGGTCAGTCGACTCATGTGAGCCATTTGATGTAACATGGATGGCTAGAAGGGCTTCTTCCACCTCTTCTGCCGTCTTCTTCCTCCGCTCCGTCGAACTTCTTTCACAAATCGACTGACCCAAATTATAATACTAGTACGAACGTATTAAGTACTATAGGAACACGAAGATACGAGCAGAAGTACCAACTGTAAGAAGAACAGTAGTAAGACATAGTACTAGTACTACTGTACATACTAAAGAGTTCAAATAACGAGAAAGAACATAAACATAGTTCTGCTGGGCCCTCGGCACAACACACCCTTGAAAATAAACTAAGCAACTAGTCCGCTTGACACTGCAGTAGAACCAGCATGAGCGACGGCACTGCCACCTACTCGGAGTCCGAGTCCACGTCCTCGACTTCGTCCTCGTCCCTCTTCCTCTTCCTCTTCGCCGACGCTTCTTTGCTTGAACCGGACACTGGGCTCTGCTTCTTCATCCAACCCTTGTAGATATTTAAACAAAGGTAGGCATCCATTGCTGCGTACAGGATGTGATCTTCATCTAATGTCTTCGACTCCCATGCATGATGAAACTCGTGATGAGGTTTCTTCAGTTTAGCGTACGAAGGATCAATCATGGCTGCTGCCAGGGTCAGCATTGAAGGTTGAGAGGAGGACACCAGGCTTGCCTTCTGGAGATCGAAGGGCTGGCCTACAACGAGACCTATCCGACGCAGGACATCCCTGTCGTTCTTAAAGCCTACAGTAACGAATTTCACTCTTTTGTCCTTGAGGAAGTTCTTAAAATCCTGGCACTCAACGTCGGCATGGCATATGTGGTAGACCAAGCAAACGTTATGTACGCAAACCTAGATCACGGCGGGCTTCTTCCTCTCTTCGTCCTTTAGATCCTTCTCTCGTCCCAGGACTGTGGTGTACTCAACATCTAGCCCAGCGACCCACTCATCCGTTGAACTGTTGAACATGCGTAGGAAGCGAGCAAGCCATGCTTTCACCGTCTCGGATCCACGTGTGTAGATGACGATGAACTGATCGCCGGTGATGGCTCTAACCTGGTACTCAGCGGCGACCATGGAGATTTGGGAGGCCATGGATTTTGGAGGAGGGTTAGGAGAAGTTGAACTGTTGTACCCCGCAAAAAAAACTGGGAGCGAACTAATGTGAAAGGACGGGACGACTGGGAGCGAACTGTTGTAAGGTAGAAGACGGGGACGAGTAGGGCGTGCGAACGGCGTGGGGTTGCTGGCTTGCCCGGTGGATAAACGGCTGCAAGCCCCCAAAGAGTTCTCGAGAACTATGCGGGACCCACTAGATGTCATGTCTACTAGACCCATATCGTAGGCCTGACGGTATAGCTTCTGCCTGTTCGCACGCCATGCCGGCGCGTGGATGTAACTTCACTTAATTCCGTCAAACATCGCGCCTCCCATGACCTTCGCCTCCCTCGCGCGGTCGCGCCCTTTGAGACTTCGACCGGCTATAAATGAGCAATTTTTTTGCCTTTTTTAGACAAGCAATTTTTTTGCCTACTCCGCATGCATGATACTCCCTCTGGTCCTTTTTACTCCCGTCAACCGTTTGCAAAGTGTTTGACCAAATTTATACTTTTTTGAACACCACCTTATATTAATTAACCAGCCACACCAGTACACTCATTCGATACAATATTCACCACACAGGGCGGTACGTTATTTACAAGAATACCATCTAATCTATTGTCAAAGCTATACTTAGCGATTAAGTGTGCCACCTTATTGGCCGAACGGCTAATCTTTGACAATTGAAGATTGTTGATCAACTTCAAGATGCTCAACGCTTTCATCTTCAGGTCACGCATAGCAGACCTGTCATAGTCCCCCGATGCAAGAGACGCTACCACAAAAGCGCAATCAGTCTCTAAAATTACAGGATTATGAAGAGAAATACCTATGTAGAGACCGACAATGCAAGCCCTAAGCTCCGCTTCCTCCACGCTTTGACAGGCATCAATGAAATCCCACGACCAAATTTATACTAAAAATATCAATATCTACAATACTGATTATAATGAGTATAAGAACTACGTTTTATAATGAGTGTAAAAATATTGATTTGACATTGTGAATGTTGACACATTTTTCTATAAGTCTGGTGAAAGTAGAGGTACATTGACTTCAGACAAAACTTAAATGCACAATGCAGACTAGTTCCTCCGTCCAGGTGCGTGCCATGTCCTATCTTGTCATCACAACAAGGTTAGCTATTAGAGTACCACTACCTCCCTTCTAGTTTAAAGGGCTCGATTCAAAATTTCACCTACTCTTAGCAAGATAGTAGAGGCGGTGGAATAGTTTTTGAAGTCTGCAAAAGTACTCAACTAGTGTTGTCGTTCTTCACAAAAAAATGTGTTTACCAATGCATGCATGAACACTAGTTACTCTAACCCCCTCTCTTCTTTAATTCTTTGCCACATCAGCATGTTTGCTATTCCCGTGTGCATGATACCAGCTAAGATACCACCATTATGGCCAGCCTTAATCATCGCATGCAATAATTTAGTGCACCTTGAAATATGAACATGTGTGGGGCGTGTATGTTTTTAATGACTTGAGACTATACCTAGCCCGGCATGCAAGATGACTTATTATGCACCGTTCCCCATACCTGCAGGAAGCCCGTTCGTCTCCAAATATTTTCCTCTCCATGTGTGGAAACAATATGCCTGCCAAACTCTCCTTCTCCCTCCGGCGGTCCCACCACTCCACCCCGTGTGAAAAAATCTGCATGCATGACTCTCCTCCCCCCACGCTCGTCCAATCCGTTGTGACCAGCAATATTTCCACCCCTTCGCTCCCCCGTAATTTACTCCAACAAATATGCCCACGTAGCTATTACTTAACTGCAGGTGCATTGGGTCACTGACATGTGGGCCCAACAGGGGTCTGGCCCACATGTCAGTGATGCAACTGGACCTGCAGTTAAGTCAGTGCAGCTCAGTCCATATCTTACGTAGGTGTGCCATTGCTCGCTATAAATACTGCGCCTCCCACGACATCGCTATCTCCTCCCCCTCACGTTCACGTTCATCGCTATCTCCTCCCCCTCCCTCTCACGTCGATCCTCTAGCGACTCCGGCATGGTGAATGGGTAGCACGTCTCGTACTTGATGTTCTCCGCCAAGGGCCAGCAATGACCGATGCACGCATCCGTGAGATGATGCACCATGTCCGTCGGCGAGCCACAAAATGGCATCGGGCACTCATAGCAGTGGACGAAGGGCTCCTTGGAGGCATCGACCAGGCCGTCCATGAAACGGGAGTGGCTGTAGGGACGTTGCGCCAGTTGAATATATGAGCAAGTTACTACGAGATTTAATCCGAATAAGCACAAAATAAATCATGAATTCTACCATGATTTCGAACAGGAAGGACAGAAACACATACGGTGCAACGGGAGCAGCACCGTTGGCGTTGAGGTTGTCGCCCATGTCCAAAGACCACGTAGAAACGGTCTTTGATCATGGTTCGTAGTTGTTCCACGCTCGGGCATTGAAGTTTGTAACTATTTTAGATTACAATATACTACTCCTCCGGTGCTAGTAGTAGAGCAGAGTCCTACTCTTCTACTCTACTCAAGCAAGTTAGGGCATAGCACTATAGGGAGTACCAGTACTGTGATCACTCAAGCAAGTTGTCTGGCATCGACATGACCCTACGCTGCTGCTATGTGTCTCGTAAGTCAACCGGCGTGATGTAGTCATCATCACCTGTCCACTTCCCGCAGCACATATTCGCTTCTCCATCTTTGTCCGCACATAATCTCGTCCAATCTTCCATCCCCGCTAAGGCGCCTCCCCCCTCATCCAAAACCCAAGCACTAACAATGGCAGAACCGAGCAGCATCCACCGAAAGAGTGGCTGGAATTCGCTCCCCATAGAGGTAATCAGGCTCATTGTTTCGCGTGTGGAAAATCTCAGTACCATCCCGCTCGCCGCGTGCTCGTCGGGGCTGTACCGTTTACTCAAAGCCCTCGGGCCGGAGCTTTTTAAGCCAGCTCCTTGCTTGCTGATGCTGCCTGATCTTCAGAAACGGCGTGTCACGCAGCATAACGATCGTAGGGTGGCGAGCATCAACACCCTTGACTGCGATCCAATCCCCGTCAGCCTCAACTACATTAACGATTTGTATTGGGTCGGCATGAACACGTCTTGGATGGTGCTCGTCGACGGTCGCAGCAGCTGGATGCTCGTGGAGGTCTACACCCGGCGATTGATCCCCCTTCCTTCGACTAACGCTGCACTACTTTGGCACCGCGGCCCAGAATACTCGGAATCTTATAGTAGCCAACATGATACCAAGTTTGATTTGCTCAAGGTTGTAATCTGCCAAGTGCCCACAAGATCTGCGAATTACAAAGACTTCAGGCTAATTGCGTTCTTCAACCGCGGTCTTGCCTATCTGACAGGTCACTGCAGTAAGTGGATAAATCTGCACGTCCATCGCAGGATCATACATACTCCATGGTTCTCTGATGCCATTGAACACAAGGACTCCTTCTATGGCTGGACCTATTGCTGGCCTACTCCAATCATCGCTACAAAACGGCTGTTATAGCAGTATGTTACTTTCCTATGATATCATGATGGCTTGCTTATATTACTATCAACATTTGCTGAAAAAATATTCATGCTCATAACATGTTGTTCTTAGGATTGACTAAATCAAGAGCCCTTCTTTATTTGACTCCAACTTGATGTGATGTTGTAGGCCGCCTGGTGTCCCTACCCTTCCTAATCCTAGAACCTTTCAAAGAAAAGTGGCATGGCAGTTGCAGGTGGTTCCTGGCTCGATCAGACAACGGCGAAAGATTGATGATCGTTCGCACGTACCGGGCGTGTTGTTTCGCGGAATACAATCACAGTCACTGCAAGGTCTTTGACCAAGATCCCAGCTTCTCTGGGCCTTCATGAATTTTTGACTCGAGGCTGGTAAGTAGCCTTGGTACACGCTCTCCGTTTGTCGGACTGAATTATCTGATTAACCAAGAGATAACCGATGGCAAGGATCATGATGGCAGCGCGGTTTCGTTCATCGGTGTCACATCCCTAGCTTCTGGTAATGCTCTGAGCTAGCTAGTCATGTGTTGCATCATGTTTAAATTTTGCCTAAAATTGAAATGGGGATGTTCAAACCCTAGCATTAAATCAACTCAACTAGGGTAAGTTAAAATCTTTTCAATAAACCCAAAAGGCCCCTAAGAAAAGTTCATGATTTCTGGTTAAGGTGGAAACCTCTGCCAAAAATGATGAATATATCCTTAGGCCATTTTTGGATTTTTGAATTAAATCATATTGTATTTGACTTTGGGCATTTAAATACTATAAATATTTTAAATGCTCAAATAAATGTTGGAAATTGATAAGGGTCACTGGAATAATTCAGAAAGCACCCATATTTATTTCCAGGATTTTATAAAATGATTTGATATTTAAAACAAATCAAAAACAAATTGCAGAAATAGAAAAAAATAAAACAGAACAAAAATAAGAGGGAGAAGGACATACCTGGCCTCACCCGTGCAGCCCACCAGCCGGCCCAGTTCCCCCCCAGCCGGCCCAGCCCACCTCCTCCTCCTTTGTCCTCTTCCTCCTCTGCCAGGAGGACGAGCAGAGGCGAGGCGTGGCGCTCGCCGACGCTGCCTCGGCCACCTCCTGCTTCCCCCCCTAGCCACCTCCTGCTTCCTCCCCGACCCCCTCGCGACGCCACGGAGACGCCCTCGCCCCCTGCACCTCCCCTCTCTCCCCCTGGACCCCATTCCCTCCTCTGTTTCCCTCTCGCGCACACCACCGAGCGGAGCTCGCCGCCATCGTCGCCGTACCCATGGCCACCGGCCACCCCTAGCCTCGCCGACGCCCCAGGAAGCTCCGCCGGTCCTCCCTCGACCTCCTCGTCGTGTCACGCGACCAGAAGAGCCCCGGAACGCCACCCCCGACGTTTTCCCCTCGCCGGCCGCCGAGGAGCTTCTCCGTCGATTCGGCCACTCCGGCGCGCCCCCGAGCCGGCCAACCATCCCTACGGCACCGCTGTGAGCTCCTACGCCTCCCCTCCCTCTTTCCCCCTTCGATTGCGCCCTGTAGCCGCCGCCCCACGAGCACCCGAAGCCGCCGTCCGCCATGGCCGGTGAGCTCCGTGCTCCCGAGCTTCTCCGCCTGCGCTCGTTGCCTCCGGGTATTCCTGGTGACCCCAGCATCCCTTAGAGCCCATCGGCCGCGCCCGCCGTGCCGTGTAACACCGAAACCGAGCACACCCGAGCTCCGGCCGCCGCCTCGCTCGCCGTCGGCACCGATTCCGGCCGCCCCGAGCGCAACTGACTCCACCAGGAGCTTCGGCTCGTCCCCAGCTCCTCCTAGATGCCCTCCGCGGCCCATTTGGTCGCCGGAGTGGCCAAAACCACTCTCGCCGCCGCGTCGGGCTCGCCGGCGGCTAAACGCCGGCAGCCGACTTTGACTTTGACCACGGGTGGGCCCCGGTTGACTCTCCTGAGTCAATGACAGGTGGGGCCCAGCCCTGTTGACTATTAGGATTAGTTTTAATTAATTTTAGTTAAGCTAATCACACTGACATGTGGGTCCCAGTGTCAGGTTTGACCTGGAGGCGCCCAGTTGACCTGCTGACGCCATGATGACGTCAGGCTGGCGCATTAATTCAATTACTGGATTTATTAATATCCAGGAAATTCCAGAAAATGCCTAAAACTTCCAAAATTCATAGAAAATTAACCGTAACTCCAAATTAAATAAATTATATATGAAAAATTATCAGAAAAATTCAAGGAATCCATCTGTACCATTTTCATGCATGTCAGAACAACTTATATCTGCTGTTTAGCACAAATCATTTAAATGGCATTTAATTAATCACATATGGAGTTTGAATTTGAATTTTATATTCAAACCAACTTCATTTAATCTGTTGCTAGTTGCATTAGCCCAAAACACATTCATATTTCCATGTCATAGCATGCATCATATTGTGCATTGCATTGATTGTGTTTCCTTCTGTGTTGCCGGTAATTGTCCCCTCTCGATAGACGTGATACCGATGATGTGATCGTTGACACTGATGAAGACTCAATGTTATCTTCAGAAGTGCCAGGCAAGCAAAACCCCCTTGTTCATTCCGATACAATCCTACCCTCTCGCTCCTGCTCTCTTTTACTGCATTAGGACAACACCGATTCAACTGTTACATGCTGCGGTAGCTGAACCCCTTTATCCTTTGCATGACCTGTCATTGCCACAGTAAATAGATGAAACCCACTAGCATGAGTAGGAGTTGTTTGAGCCCTGTTGTGCCTACTCATTCATGTTTGTTTGTCATGCCTGCTACTGCTTAGAGTTGAGTCAGGTCTGATTCATCGGGGATGAATCAGAGGTGTGTGAACATGTCCTACTGTGTGTGAGCTAAGTGTGTGAACACGATTTGGTAAAGGTAGCGGTGAGAGGCCATGTAGGAGTACATGGTGGGTTGTCTCATTGCAGCCGTCCTCAGGAACTGAGTTCTGTGTTTGTGATCCATGATTCAGCTACTACCATACATTGGGCCCTGAAATATGACCCCGCTCGACTTCTTATTCACCCTTGTCCTCTGTCCAGGAGTTGCAAGTAGTTTCTGGTGTTTGTAGCTTACTGGAGGCCGTGGACAGCGCTGACCGTAGGGGTGGGCTGTGATGCGGTAGGTACGTGGCACGGTGTACCGGATGCCCGTTTGGTATCTCGGGAACCCTGTTCACATCGTTTGGGGCTGTGAGCGAAACTCCGGCCGGATCTCCTCATGGATGGAACCCGAATAGGCGATAAACCTGGACTAGAGACTTGAGTGTTTAGGTAGGTCGTGGTCTACACCCACGTCGGCTTTCGCTTGAAGTCTGCCGAGCACATGTCGTGTGCAGACGCTAAGTGGTGGAAACATGTATGAAGAAGTACACCCCTGCAGGGTTAACATCATCTATTCGAATAGCCGTGTCCGCGGAAAAGGACTTCTGGGTTGCTTATATCAGTTCATAGACAAGTGAAAGTGGATACTTTAAAATACGCAAGATAAGCGTGAGTGCTATGGATGGCGTTCTCGTAGGGAGACGGGAGCGGATCCATAGTGGTGTATTGATATGGTGAATATGTGGACTCGTGTGCGCCACCTCAAAAGAGTCGCTTGCAGTCGTAGTTCAGGATAGCCACCGAGTCAAAGCTGGCTTGCTGCAGTTAAACCCCACCATCCCCTTTGTTGATAATGATGCATATGTAGTTAGTTCTGATGTAAGTCTTGCTGGGTACATTTGTACTCACGTTTGCCTATTTTATGTTTTTGCAGAGAGACTTCAGTCTCACTAGTAGTTCCGCGTGGACTTCGACGTTTAGCTTGTTACCTCAGCTACGATCTTGTGCCCCGACAGGATCTGGTAGATAGTCAGGCTTCTCAGCCTTTTTCATTTCTAGATGTCTGTACTCAGACATGATAGCTTCCGCTTGTGCTTTGACTTGTATGCTCTGAATGTTGGGTCGTGAGACCCCTGTTTGTAATATCTCGCTCCTCGGAGCCTAATGAATAAATTACTTAAGTCGTAGAGTCATGTTGTGATGCCATGTTGTGTTTGCACATATCGAGCATATTGTGTGTATGTTATTGAAATGCTTGGTATGTGTGGGATCTGACTATCTAGTTGTTTATCTTTAGTAGCCTCTCTTACCGGGAAATGTCTCCTAGTGTTTCCACCGAGCCATGGTAGCTTGCTACTGCTCCGGAACACTTAGGCTGGCCGGCATGTGTCCTTCTTCGTTCTTGTGTCTATCCCTTCAGGGAAATGTCACGCGATGAATACCGGAGTCCTGTTAGCCTGCTACAGCCCGGTTCACCGGAGTCCTGCTAGCCCAGTGCTACAGCCTGGATTCACTCGCTGATGACCGACACGTTCGATGCTGGGTCATGGATGCCTGTCCCTGTAAGTCTGTGCCACTTTGGGTTTACGACTAGCCATGTCAGCCCGGGCTCCTTATCATATGGATGCTAGCGACACTGTCATATACGTGTGCCAAAAGGCGCAAACGGTCCCGGGCTAAGGTAAGGCGACACCCGTGGGAATACCGTGCGTGAGGCCGCAAAGTGATATGAGGTGTTACATGCTAGATCGATGTGGCATTGAGTCGGGGTCCTGACAGCGTTGGTATCAGAGCTTGACTGCCTGTAGGATTACCAAGCCAAACTGGTCGAAGTTGAGTCTAGAAATTCTTTAGTTATATAAGGGAATTGATTGTGGGATGGAACGTAAGGCTCTTTTTACTCCTTATACCTCATGACCTTCTGATCTGAGTCATCATCTTCTCTTCTACGGGGATTAAGAACTAGGCTTTCTCTTCTTTCTATCAGGATCACGTGTTACTAATCCGAAGACTTATAAGATTGTTGGATTTAAGCTTGAGTTCAGTTTCTACTACTTCCGTATGTTAATTGTTGATCTCGAAACCTTGATATCGTGCTTCTGAGTGGTTATGCCACCATTTTGTGAATGTCTCAAATCTTTTCTGAGCATTTACAGCCGTTATGCTGTCCGAGTCATCCCAGGTTTCCAAACAGTCTGATGCATTTGCAAATCCCTTCCTCCTGTTTCCGATGTTCCTTTGGCCAGATTAATCACACTAATCAGTGAGTTGAGGTACTTACTGCCTCGACATTATGTTGGAGTTATTATTATGACCCTAGGTGTCTTAGGGGATCATCTAGTGGTCTAGCCATGATTTGTGTCCTAGTGTGAGATTCTGGCCTTTATTCTCGAAAGCATCCCGTGATGCTACTTAGTAGTAGGTATTCTATCCCTGGGTTTTGAACCCGAGATTCACCCTACTTGCTTCATGTTGATAGTTTTGCTCGTTCCTTTAGGTTATTAGTAACCTTTGCATTAGTCCTCGATGTTCGTGGTATTCCTTTCTTCCAAATACTATGAACCGCTTATGGCAGATGTTCCTCGTTGATCGAAAGATCACAATCAGAGTGCTCTCGATGGGTTCTCGATTCTACATTGTGACTCTGCCAGTTCTACCTTTCTGCATGGGTTATCCGGAAGAAATATGTGGAATTCGTTCGACATGCTAAACCATGCATCCACAACTCAGAAAATCGCATGTTCCTTTGAGTTGCTCTCTTTAGTTGCATTCTGACCCTCGTCTATCAATTGATACCAAGGGTATGCATGCATTCGTTTATCGATGCCTATTACCCTTGTGGTACGTCAAGCCATTCTGTCCTGAATGACTTGGAGAAACAAACTCCAGTACCTCATCCATATCTAGGATTGGGTCAAAGTAGTTGTGTTCCGCAGATCAAGTTACAATCCAGCTTCTGGTCTGCTCTACCCTGAAGTATTACCTTCTTTATGACAGGAATTTCATGAGAATTGCACCACCTTTTGTGAATTCTTGACATAGTGATACTTCTCGCCATCCTTTTTCATTCCTCGGTTCCGTGTTGATGCAACCGGAATACCGACAAATGAATTGTGATGTGTGAGATCAATACTCCTAGCAACCTCGTTGCTTGGTAGTTAAAGGATAATAATTTTATTCTTAGTATGTTGGTTATTGAATCACCATTCTAAGATTGATCATGCTACCTAGTCCTTATTTCCTGGTGCACTCTTTGATTGATGAGTTAGGATTTGTCAAGTCCTCGCTCATTTGATCATATCATCTTGCCCTGAAAAGCGAGATTGTTCTCGAGCTTAGTAACATACCGGTGGTTCATGATTTCTGAATATCTTCTCGGAAGTATCACCAGGTCGTCACCTGACCGTTATGTTGAGCCCGTGATCAAGTTGGTTTCTTGTGAACCACCTTCTCTCCAAGAATCGGTGTTAGATATCCCTGAGCTAGTTGGTTAAGCTAGACAACAACTTGGAGAGTTGGAAGATAAAAGCTTGTCTGACTTAGTTCTTCCAAAGGGATATTCTTGTGTAGTGTGTGTTGAAGAAAGATGATATCTTCATCGATTGGTCCCTGTGATCAGTTGCTGGACCTATTGTCTTATCAATCCTTTGATTTGAGTGTGGGCTATCGTCAAATCAAATCAGTACCAACGATGCTCGTAATGTTGTCTTACTCGTGGTTGATCCCTCGAGCATACACCCCTACATCTTTGGTCTGACCAATGCTATCACTTGTTCACTTAACTATGGAATTCCTTTTAAAAGGAAACCCGGAAGAATTGTTGTTGAGTCCATTGACAACATCCTTATTCCCTCCATGATTTTGTTGAACATTAAGTTAGTGTTGGAAACTTTTGAAAGCATTTCCTCATGCTAGTTCATGGAGCAAATGTTCGGATGTAAGAAGTGACTTCCTCCAGTCCATGTGCATTTGATGCAAGCTGCCGCCGTGGATTCGAGAAAGTCAATGTTGTTTCCTTTGGAATCATCCCAAATCAGTCATGCATACGTGCGAAGTATTCTGTGGTTCGGAGACTTGCAACCTCCATTCTATATGGGTCCCTAGCACACCAAGCCACTGATTGATTTGTTCAAGATTAATAAGTTTAAGTGCTAGTCCCGAAGGTACCAGACGGATTTGTACAAAACTTCGATATCCTCGCTGATGGTTCCCCCTCCTGAACTCGGTAGTGTTTTATTATAAGACTACTTTGTGGTCATGCTTGTCTTGGACAACGTGTTCACATGTTTGTAGCAGAACCAGCTCATGTTTTGGAGCTTGCTATCGTAGTTCATTTCCCGAGAATCTCGCAACGTCATCTCGTCGAATTGTGTTGCAAACTTTCATTTTTCTTCCTAGACTCGATGAGTCTGGATTATCCTGACACCAACCAGATCTGAATCTCAGGCAGATATGATGGTTTGGAACATTTCCCAAGAACTATAATATTGGTCCCTTGATAACCGGTAAAGTGGATGTCGTGGCCAGCACCACCCAGCCGAAGGACCTATTATTGTGGTATCTTGATTGAAGCAGTTGGCCACCTTCCCATAAGGACTTCGTAGGATTTACTTCCTAGTTGTGCGTTATGCTTATTGTGTTCCCGAAGTCCGACCTTTTACTTGATGTTCTAGTTATCAAACCATATCTATGAATGGGATACACTAGCACGTCAAGGAGAACATTAGAAGCGGAGTGCTAAATGTCTCTCGGTCGATCATCCAGATTTTGTTTCCTTGGCCTCGCTAAGGTGAAATCTGAGAAAGTGTTATCTTCCTTTGCATCTGCATCCTCCATCACCATTCATCATGGTAGTAAGTTGTGCTACCGGACCCTTGACACGGATGTTGGTAAAACCTTGATGAATGTGGAAATGCTTAAGTTCTTGAGAGCACGCACAAGCGCTACGTCTTATCATCGGCACTAGCTGGGATTGCCCCAGATTCTTCGGTTATGCTATAACCACTCCAACAGTGAATTCACTCTCTATTGTTGGGTTCTTCCCCAGTTACCAGAATCATTCCCAGCATTTGCATTTTGTTCCCAGCTTGCACCGCCAATGTGCCATTCTACCATGGGTCTCTTCCATTTCCGGTGATAAGCAAAATTCATTCATTACGTTGTTTTCAACAAGGTAATCCACATCATCCAAGTCCGAGTATGCCATTCTACCGACCCCCTCCAAATGATCGCTTGTGATTACCTTAGGCTGGTATAAAGAGTTCCAATGATCTCTGAATCAAAAGTAATTCTTTTTGCCACTTAAGATAATAATCTACGAATCACCCTCCTCCAGGATGTTTCGTCGTGGTATCATGGCAACTCAACTCCTCGCTACGTTGACAATCGTTTACCACCTTCTTAAGTGTGGAATTGTTGTCCACCTAGTGAACCTTCGTCATCCGTCTCTTTCCACCCCTCTTGATGTGTAACTCGTGTCTCAACCCGAGAGATGGTCCTATGTCTCATTCCGTGAGTTGTTCGATCTTCGAGAAGACCGATCCTTCTAGAGTTTCCTTTCCTCTTCTTGTCATGATTAGCTGGAGTTCTCAGAGCAAGACGACAAGACAATAATGGTGATCGAATCAACGTTCATTTGAAGTGCAACCTGGATCGTGAAGATTGTACTAGTTTGCGTTACCCCTTCACCCTACCCTACGCTTGAATCTCGAGACGAGATTCTTGTTTAGTGGGGGTGAGTTGTCACATCCCTAGCTTCTGGTAATGCTCTGAGCTAGCTAGTCATGTGTTGCATCATGTTTAAATTTTGCCTAAAATTGAAATGGGGATGTTCAAACCCTAGCATTAAATCAACTCAACTAGGGTAAGTTAAAATCTTTTCAATAAACCCAAAAGGCCCCTAAGAAAAGTTCATGATTTCTGGTTAAGGTGGAAACCTCTGCCAAAAATGATGAATATATCCTTAGGCCATTTTTGGATTTTTGAATTAAATCATATTGTATTTGACTTTGGGCATTTAAATACTATAAATATTTTAAATGCTCAAATAAATGTTGGAAATTGATAAGGGTCACTGGAATAATTCAGAAAGCACCCATATTTATTTCCAGGATTTTATAAAATGATTTGATATTTAAAACAAATCAAAAACAAATTGCAGAAATAGAAAAAAATAAAACAGAACAAAAATAAGAGGGAGAAGGACATACCTGGCCTCACCCGTGCAGCCCACCAGCCGGCCCAGTTCCCCCCCAGCCGGCCCAGCCCACCTCCTCCTCCTTTGTCCTCTTCCTCCTCTGCCAGGAGGACGAGCAGAGGCGAGGCGTGGCGCTCGCCGACGCTGCCTCGGCCACCTCCTGCTTCCCCCCTAGCCACCTCCTGCTTCCTCCCCGACCCCCTCGCGACGCCACGGAGACGCCCTCGCCCCCTGCACCTCCCCTCTCTCCCCCTGGACCCCATTCCCTCCTCTGTTTCCCTCTCGCGCACACCACCGAGCGGAGCTCGCCGCCATCGTCGCCGTACCCATGGCCACCGGCCACCCCTAGCCTCGCCGACGCCCCAGGAAGCTCCGCCGGTCCTCCCTCGACCTCCTCGTCGTGTCACGCGACCAGAAGAGCCCCGGAACGCCACCCCCGACGTTTTCCCCTCGCCGGCCGCCGAGGAGCTTCTCCGTCGATTTGGCCACTCTGGCGCGCCCCCGAGCCGGCCAACCATCCCTACGGCACCGCTGTGAGCTCCTACGCCTCCCCTCCCTCTTTCCCCCTTCGATTGCGCCCTGTAGCCGCCGCCCCACGAGCACCCGAAGCCGCCGTCCGCCATGGCCGGTGAGCTCCGTGCTCCCGAGCTTCTCCGCCTGCGCTCGTTGCCTCCGGGTATTCCTGGTGACCCCAGCATCCCTTAGAGCCCATCGTCCGCGCCCGCCGTGCCGTGTAACGCCGAAACCGAGCACACCCGAGCTCCGGCCGCCGCCTCGCTCGCCGTCGGCACCGATTCCGGCCGCCCCGAGCGCAACTGACTCCACCAGGAGCTTCGGCTCGTCCCCAGCTCCTCCTAGATGCCCTCCGCGGCCCATTTGGTCGCCGGAGTGGCCAAAACCACTCTCGCCGGCGGCTAAACGCCGGCAGCCGACTTTGACTTTGACCACGGGTGGGCCCCGGTTGACTCTCCTGAGTCAATGACAGGTGGGGCCCAGCCCTGTTGACTATTAGGATTAGTTTTAATTAATTTTAGTTAAGCTAATCACACTGACATGTGGGTCCCAGTGTCAGGTTTGACCTGGAGGCGCCCAGTTGACCTGCTGACGCCATGATGACGTCAGGCTGGCGCATTAATTCAATTACTGGATTTATTAATATCCAGGAAATTCCAGAAAATGCCTAAAACTTCCAAAATTTATAGAAAATTAACCGTAACTCCAAATTAAATAAATTATATATGAAAAATTATCAGAAAAATTCAAGGAATCCATCTGTACCATTTTCATGCATGTCAGAACAACTTATAGCTGCTGTTTAGCACAAATCATTTAAATGGCATTTAATTAATCACATATGGAGTTTGAATTTGAATTTATATTCAAACCAACTTCATTTAATCTGTTGCTAGTTGCATTAGCCCAAAACACATTCATATTTCCATGTCATAGCATGCATCATATTGTGCATTGCATTGATTGTGTTTCCTTCTGTGTTGCCGGTAATTGTCCCCTCTCGATAGACGTGATACCGATGATGTGATCGTTGACACTGATGAAGACTCAATGTTATCTTCAGAAGTGCCAGGCAAGCAAAACCCCCTTGTTCATTCCGATACAATCCTACTCTCTCGCTCCTGCTCTCTTTTACTGCATTAGGACAACACCGATTCAACTGTTACATGCTGCGGTAGCTGAACCCCTTTATCCTTTGCATGACCTGTCATTGCCACAGTAAATAGATGAAACCCACTAGCATGAGTAGGAGTTGTTTGAGCCCTGTTGTGCCTACTCATTCATGTTTGTTTGTCATGCCTGCTACTGCTTAGAGTTGAGTCAGGTCTGATTCATCGGGGATGAATCAGAGGTGTGTGAACATGTCCTACTGTGTGTGAGCTAAGTGTGTGAACACGATTTGGTAAAGGTAGCGGTGAGAGGCCATGTAGGAGTACATGGTGGGTTGTCTCATTGCAGCCGTCCTCAGGAACTGAGTTCTGTGTTTGTGATCCATGATTCAGTTACTACCATACATTGGGCCCTGAAATATGACCCCGCTCGACTTCTTATTCACCCTTGTCCTCTGTCCAGGAGTTGCAAGTAGTTTCTGGTGTTTGTAGCTTACTGGAGGCCGTGGACAGCGCTGACCGTAGGGGTGGGCTGTGATGCGGTAGGTACGTGGCACGGTGTACCGGATGCCCGTTAGGTATCTCGGGAACCCTGTTCACATCGTTTGGGGCTGTGAGCGAAACTCCGGCCGGATCTCCTCATGGATGGAACCCGAATAGGCGATAAACCTGGACTAGAGACTTGAGTGTTTAGGTAGGTCGTGGTCTACACCCACGTCGGCTTTCGCTTGAAGTCTGCCGAGCACATGTCGTGTGCAGACGCTAAGTGGTGGAAACATGTATGAAGAAGTACACCCCTGCAGGGTTAACATCATCTATTCGAATAGCCGTGTCCGCGGAAAAGGACTTCTGGGTTGCTTATATCAGTTCATAGACAAGTGAAAGTGGATACTTTAAAATACGCAAGATAAGCGTGAGTGCTATGGATGGCGTTCTCGTAGGGAGACGGGAGCGGAATCCATAGTGGTGTATTGATATGGTGAATATGTGGACTCGTGTGCGCCACCTCAAAAGAGTCGCTTGCAGTCGTAGTTTAGGATAGCCACCGAGTCAAAGCTGGCTTGCTGCAGTTAAACCCCACCATCCCCTTTGTTGATAATGATGCATATGTAGTTAGTTCTGATGTAAGTCTTGCTGGGTACATTTGTACTCACGTTTGCCTATTTTATGTTTTTGCAGAGAGACTTCAGTCTCACTAGTAGTTCCGCGTGGACTTCGACGTTTAGCTTGTTACCTCAGCTACGATCTTGTGCCCTCGACAGGATCTGGTAGATAGTCAGGCTTCTCAGCCTTTTTCATTTCTAGATGTCTGTACTCAGACATGATAGCTTCCGCTTGTGCTTTGACTTGTATGCTCTGAATGTTGGGTCGTGAGACCCCTGTTTGTAATATCTCGCTCCTCGGAGCCTATTGAATAAATTACTTGAGTCGTAGAGTCATGTTGTGATGCCATGTTGTGTTTGCACATATCGAGCATATTGTGTGTATGTTATTGAAATGCTTGGTATGTGTGGGATCTGACTATCTAGTTGTTTATCTTTAGTAGCCTCTCTTACCGGGAAATGTCTCCTAGTGTTTCCACCGAGCCATGGTAGCTTGCTACTGCTCCGGAACACTTAGGCTGGCCGGCATGTGTCCTTCTTCGTTCCTGTGTCTGTCCCTTCGGGGAAATGTCACGCGATGAATACCGGAGTCCTGTTAGCCCGCTACAGCCCGGTTCACCGGATCCTGCTAGCCCAGTGCTACAGCCTGGATTCACTCGCTGATGACCGACACGTTCGATGCTGGGTCATGGATGCCTGTCCCTGTAAGTCTGTGCCACTTTGGGTTTACGACTAGCCATGTCAGCCCGGGCTCCTTATCATATGGATGCTAGCGACACTGTCATATACGTGTGCCAAAAGGCGCAAACGGTCCCGGGCTAAGGTAAGGCGACACCCGTGGGAATACCGTGCGTGAGGCCGCAAAGTGATATGAGGTGTTACATGCTAGATCGATGTGGCATTGAGTCGGGGTCCTGACAATCGGGCAAAAATGTGTGTACACAGCGTACCATGCGTCTCTGCATGCACCATAGCCTGATATGTGCCGCCACTCTCTGCAGCCCAAAGTAGGAGAGAGGGTTGCAAGTATCAGACTATGACCTGTTGGCTGGAGTTTCCCCCGTCACACACCCATCTGGTTCAAGCCGTCAGCCAATCTCACAGCTTAATAAATAGTAACGTCTAACTGAGCCAATTAGCTAGATGCACGCACTTGGTGCAGTAGGATCTTTATTGGTAGCCCTTTTGTAATGATGGCTGATGTTTGGTTTGGGAGAGAGAGCTGCGTCTTCACTCTTCTGGCCTGCTTACTACTTCTGTTGCACCCCCAGCCCTGGTTGTTGTTGCTATTGTTTTCAATGTACAATCAATAGTATATTTCGTCTGTTGGTTGAATAAATGTGTTTTTAGAACAACAAACACAATGTTTTGGAAGTCATTGCACGGTTCGATCCTTTACTGCCCCGTACCATACATAGCGCTTACTATTTTTCGTACGGAACACATTTTCCACTTGTTGATAACATGCAGCCCACTGATGAAGGCCCAATAGAGAAGCCCATAATTAACTGGAAGGGAGGCTCTCACATGAATTCGGTCCAGGTACATGCTCATGGTCCCCTAAACATAAATAAGTAAATAAATAAAAAATAAATAAAGCTAAATGCTCATGCACCAGTTCTTTGGGAAAATAGGTAGCCCAGTATTTCTTTTTGAAGAATACCCAAGCTAGGCCTATTTGTTTTCTCCGAATTACTGGGCTGCAAATCTTTCAAGACGAGGAGGGATGCATTCCAACCTGGCTTAAGAGTATGGTCAATGTCTGTTAAAAGTAATATCTAAAGGGGTTGAAAATTCCAAAAGATTTATAGCAAATGGGATATAAGTTTCTTTTTTTGTTTTTGTTCTACACTGATATCTTATACGTATTTCATTGGATTTAACATGACAAAGTACTAATTTATTTTTAAATTTGTTTTAGTATGGCTATTAATTTTTGGATTAAGAATATTTCACCCCTAGCAAAAATTTGCGAATTTTCAAAATTTCCCACATATTTAGTTAACTTTTTGACCCTGATACTGACCAGAAAATGGCCGGCAATTCTGAAAAAGGAAAACGGGCTGCAATAAATTCCATATGAATTAGAAAATGAGTAAAAATTATAAAAATAATAGCAAATGGGTTGTACACGCCACAGATTTCGAGGCTAACTTGTTTATGCAAGGCTTTGTCAGTGAACACACGATTCTAGCAGCAGTGACTGTTGGATGTCCATCCAACGGCCGACGTGCTTCTTCAATCTCTGATCTTCCTACTCCAGCCGCCTAAACTAGCGCCGGCGGGACTGCCTGCTACCTCCTCTTGTGGCCCAATGTGATGCCGCGCAGGCTTCCCCGGCCCACCCTACTCCCTCCGCTGGCCTGGCCGCACGCAATCAACTGCCTCCTTATTACGCAAAAAAAAAGATTCCTCCCACTGACATCTGGGGCGCACCGGTTGGGAGGCTGACCTGTGGGCCTACTAAGTTGACGCGTACACAGCGCTTGTCAACTTAGTCAACAAACGATTCTAGCAGCAGTAACCGTTGGATTTGAATCAAACGGTCATGCTGCTTCTTCAGTTGTTGCTCTTCTTGCACCAGCCGCCCAAACCAGCACCGGGGAGACCGCCTGCTCCTGCCTCCAGTGGCCGGCTGTGCTGTCGTTGAGGCCTCATTGCCCCTGACTACTCCCACCGCTAGCCAGGCCCTTCGGCAACGGCAGCCTCACACCGCAGCCGAACCAGTGAACCCTCGTACTCCTCTCCGCGTGGGCATCCACTGCCGCGTCTTCCTCGGCTCCGCGTCGTCCCCTTCCTAGGCCTCGCCGTCGTCCACCGCCTTGGTCTCACGTGGCATGGTCAGCATGGTCAACGACATTCCATCGAAAGAGTATTGTACGTCGACAGACTGACAGCTGGGTCCATGGCCACAGCCTAGTTTTTTTATGATTTGCCAAGTAAGTCGCTTTGTCAGGCCTGTTGGGTTGCAAACCTTTCAAGACGAGGAGAGCTTTCATTCGGCTGGCCAAGAAAATGGCCCATTAGTAATGGGAAATGGGTTGTACATTTTTAAAACACATCAAACCGGCCATTAGTTTCAAATATCTTTTTTTCATTTTGAGATTTTAAATTACATTAATTTTTATGTGTGGAGAATTTGTTGGATTTTATATTGATATACATTTATTTTTAAAATCAGTTTGAATGTGAGTCGAAATTTTAGGATTAAAAATAGTTCGTACCGCACCGAAATATGCAAAATTTCGTATAATTTTTTAACCGTGGCCACAATATGGGCTATAATGCTAACAAAAAGAATATGGGCTCAAAAAAACCTTAATAATTAGCAAATGGGCTGTAAATTATTAGAAAAAATGGCAGATGGGCTATATGCTGTTTTCCACAGATTTGAGGCTTTCCTAAAAAAGGTTGACGCACAAGCAGTGACTGTTGGATGGCCATCCAACGGCCGTCGTGCTTCTTCAATCTCTGCTCTTCCTGCTCCAGCCACTCAAACAAGCGCCGGCGGGACTGCCTGCTCCCTCCTCCCCGCGGTCGGCTCTGCTTCCGCGCAGGCCTCACCGCCCCATCGTACTCCCCATCGCTGGCCTAGCCATCCCTCTACTCACCCACACCTGCTGTTATTCTCCGGCGATGGCAGACGAACCAGTAAACCCTTGTACTGTCGTACTCCCCTCCGCGAGGGAAACAACTGCAGAGTTTTCCCTGCCTCCGTGTCGTTCCCTTCCTAGGCCTCGCCGCCGTCCACCGCCCTAGTGCTCTCGGTGCGGCCTGGTCAACGTGGTCAAGGACCGACATGCATCTAAAGTGGATTGTACGTGGAGAGGCCGACAGCTGGGTCCATGGCTGCACGCAAGGAAATGCCTCCTTATTACGCGCAAAATAATGATTCCTCCACCTGACATCAGGGACCCACTGAAAGGGCCTCTGTATTTCACGAAAAAAATGTTACCGCCGCTGACAGCTCGGACCCACCAGCTATATCTTCGCACGCAAGGAAGTGCCTCTTTATTACGCACAAAAAAATGAATACTCCCCTGCTAGCTGGGACCCAGTATAGCTAGTGGCAGGCTGACTTGTGGGCCTACTAAGTTGACGGGGACGGAGGGCTTTGTCAACTTAGTCAATATGCACGATTCTAGCTCCAGTGACCGTACAATGTCCATCCAACGGCCGTAGTGCTTCTTCAACCTCTGGTCTTCTTGCTCCAGCCGCCCAAACCAGTGCCGGTCGTGCCTCGTGCTCCTGCCTCCCGTGGCCGGCTGAGATGCGGCGGAGGCCTCACCGCCCCTACTACTCCCACCGCTGGCCAGGCCATCCCTCTACTCACCCACACCCCCTGTTATTCTGCGGCGACGGCAGCCTCACACCGCAGCCGAACCAGTGAACCCTCGTACTCCTCTCCACGTGGGCATCCACTGCCGCGTCTTCCCCGGCTCCGCGTCGTCCCCTTCCAAGGCCTCGCCGTCGTCCACCGCCTTGGTCTCTATGTGGCATGGTCAACGTGGTCAACGACATTCCATGGGAAGAGTACTGTACGTCGACAGGCTGACAGCTGGGTCCACGGCCACAGCCTAGTTTTTTTATGATTTGCCAAGTAAGTCGCTTTGTCAGGCATGTTGGGCTGCAAACCTTTCAAGACGAGGAGAGCTTTCATTCGGCTGGCCGAGAAAATGGCCCATTAGTAATGGGGAATGGGTTGTACATTTTTAAAACACATCAAACCGGCCATTAGTTTCAAATATCTTTTTTTCATTTTGAGATTTTAAATTACATTAATTTTTATGTGTGGAGAATTTGTTGGATTTTATATTGATATACATTTATTTTTAAAATCAGTTTGAATGTGAGTCAAAATTTCGGGATTAAAAATAGTTCGGACCGCACCGAAATATGCAAAATTTCGTATAATTTTTTAACCGTGGCCACAATATGGGCTGTAATGCTAACAAAAAGAATATGGGCTCCAAAAAAACCTTAATAATTAGCAAATGGGCTGTAAATTATTAGAAAAAATGGCAGATGGGCTATATGTTGTTTTCCACAGATTTGAGGCTTTCCTAAAAAAGGTTGACGCACAAGCAGTGACTGTTGGATGGCCATCCAACGGCCGTCGTGCTTCTTCAATCTCTGCTCTTCCTGCTCCAGCCACTCAAACAAGCACCGACGGGACTGCCTACTCCCTCCTCCCCGCGGTCGGCTCTGCTGCCGTGCAGGCCTCACCGCCCCACCGTACTCCCATCGCTGGCCTAGCCATCCCTCTACTCACCCACACCTGCTGTTATTCTCCGGCGACGGCAGACGAACCAGTAAACCCTTGTACAGTCGTACTCCCCTCCGCGTGGGAAACAACTGCAGAGTCTTCCCTGCCTCCATGTTGTTCCCTTCCTAGGCTTCGCCGCCGTCCACCGCCCTGGTGCTCTCGGTGCGGCCTGGTCAACGTGGTCAACGACCGACATGCATCTGAAGTGGACTGTACATGGAGAGGCTGACAGCTGGGTCCATGGCCGCACGCAAGGAAATGCCTCCTTATTACGTGCAAAATAATGATTCCTCCACCTGACATCAAGGACCCACCGAAAGGGCCTCTGTATTTTGCAAAAAAAACGTTACCGCTGCTGACAGCTCGGACCCACCAGCTATATCTTCGCACGCAAGGAAGTGCCTCTTTATTACGCACAAAAAAATGAATACTCCCCCTGTTAGCTGGGACCCAGTATAGCTAGTGGCAGGCGGACTTGTGGGCCTACTAAGTTGACGGGGACGGAGGGCTTTGTCAACTTAGTCAATATGCACGATTCTAGCTCCAGTGACCGTACAATGTCCATCCAACGGCCGTAGTGCTTCTTCAACCTCTGGTCTTCTTGCTCCAGCCGCCCAAACCAGTGCCGGTCGTGCCTCGTGCTCCTGCCTCCTGTGGCCGGCTGCGATGCGGCGGAGGCCTCACCGCCCCTACTACTCCCACCACTGGCCAGGCCATCCCTCTACTCACCCACACCCCTTGTTATTCTGCGGCAACGGCAGCCTCACACCGCAGCGAACCAGTGAACCCGCATACTCCTCTACGCGTGGGCATCCACTGCCGCGTCTTCCCCGGCTCCGTGTCATCCCCTTCTTAGGCCTCGCCGTCGTCCACCGCCTTGGTAATCTCGACGCGGCGTGGTCAATGTGGTCAAGGAACGGCTTCCATCAGATGTGGACTTTACATGGAGAGGCTGACAGCTGGGTCCGCGGCCGCAGCAAGGAAGTGCCTCCTTATTACGTGCAAAATAATTATTCCTCCACCTGACAGCGGGGACCCACTGGACGGGCCACCATATTTCATGAAAAAAAAAGTTTCCCCCCTGACTGCTGGGACCCACCAGCTACACCTTCGCACGCAAGGAAGTGCGTCCGGGCAAAAAAACAAAACGATTTGCCCCCCTGACTGCTGGGACCCACCAGCTACATCTTCGCACGCAAGGAAGTGCCTGATAGTCGGGACCCACCTGGTCAAAGCGTACATAGCGTTGTCATTCTGGTCGCAAACCTGTACGTACATACTGGTCGATGTAGAGGGGCGCACGTGTCGTAGTAGAGGCGCGCACATGTCGTAGTAGAGGCGCGCACGTAGCATGTACATGTATGTACGGCGGCCAGGGTGCAAGAAAGAAAATACGGCCACGTATGTGTATATACGGGCGGGGTCTCAAACGCCTACTCACGCATACGTACAGCCAGGGCTCGTGTACATGGTTGGGTCGGAACAAAGAAACAGCGTCGTTGTCGTGTTCATGGGGAGGCAACGGAATGCGTCATGTTCATGGGAAGGCAACGGAATGCGTCGTGTTCATGGGGAGGCAACGGAATGCGTCGTGTTCATCGGGAGGCAACGGAACGCGTGGGAGCCAACCGGCTGGGTCGAAACGGAATGCGTGGTCGTGTTCATCGGGAGGGCTTGGACAGAACAGGCGATGGAAACGAGGCCTGGCGTACCGCAGAACGGAGGAAATGGACCTCCTACGGTCGAAACGGGGGTCCTGTTGATCGGGAGGGGTGTGGCGTACCGCAAAATGGAGGAAACGGACCTCCTATGATCGAAACGGGGGTCCTGTTGATCGGGAGGGGTGTGGCGTACTGCAAAACGGACGAAACGGACCTCCTACGGTCGAAACGGGGGTCCTGTTCATCGGGAGGGGTGTGGCGTACCGCAAAACGGGACTCCTCGGGATACTGTTCATCTCCACCGTCGACCTCCTCCAGCCTCCACGGGCTACCGTCGACCTCCTCCAGCCTCCACGGGCTCCTATTCATCCAGCCTCCACTGTGCGCTACTCCATCGGCTACTGTTCAACCACCCCTCCACGGGAACCCCTCCACCGTCTACTGTTCATCCAGCCCTCCACACCACGGGGTCCTGTCCAACCACCCCTCCACGGGCACCCCACCACCGTTTACTGTTCATCCAGCCCTCCACCACACCACGGGGTCCTGTTCATCCAGAGGCAATGCCACCGCTCACTGTTCATCACCCCCCCCCCTCGCATGCAACGCTCGCTGTTCATCCAATCGATCGGCTTCAGTTAGCAGCAATAGCGAAGGAATCGCTCGATCGGGTTCATTTAACAGCCATCGATCGATCGCTCGGGTTCAGTAACGTGTAGCCTGCAGTGCAATCGCTCGGGTTCAGTTAGAGCCCAACGCCTCGCTCGGGTTCAGTTAGAGCCAACGCCTCACACACACGCGCATACGTGTACGAGAGAAACGCGCATCGCTCGGCCCCCGACCTCCCACCGTAATCGGGAACTCCCTGAAATTTTCCTCGCCCTCGCTTCTACCACGGTTTTTTCCGTCATGGATGGCCCAAAGAATGTCATGCAGCTGCATCTCCGGCCCGCCCAGGACGAAAAGCCCATTTTTTGTCATGATTTTTTGTCATAGAAGTAGGAGCCCACCACATCTATGATGATACCGGGTTTTGTCACAATTATCGTCATAGAAGTGTCATATGTATAACAAAAAAAAATTCGTTCGGCCCAAAATGTCACGGATGTGTCTTTTTTTTGTAGTGCGTTGGGGTGTCCAGAAACCAGGACGATGCCAAGGGGCAAAGGGGACGCTAGCGGCACCCTCGGCGACCACGGGCCCTCCGCCAGGGGGAGGGCTCACCGGCGCCTCCCCGGCAGAGGACCTATCTCCGGGAAATGCCTTGCCCTGCGCGACATGAGGGAGGGCCTTGCTCCAGACCCCTTCCGTGCACCCCCCAATGTGATGCCCCTGATTGGAGTGGGGTTGCCGCGCTGGGGTCGCCGTCCGCTGCAGCGGCCTGGTCCACCTGCGACCCATGGTTAGTGTAAGCCAGAGACGCAGCTGCATGACATTCTTTGGGCCGTCCATGGCGGAAAAAACCGTGGTAGAAGCGAGGGCAAGGAAAATTTCAGGGAGTTCCCGGTTATGGTGGGAGGTCGGGGGCCGAGCGATGCGCGTTTCTCTCGTACACGTACGTGCGTGTGTGCGAGGCGTTGGCTCTAACTGAACCCGAGCGAGGCGTTGGGCTCTAACTGAACCCGAGCGATTGCACTGCAGGCTACGCGTTACTAAACCCGAGCGATCGATCGATTGTTGTTAACTGAACCCGATCGAGCGATTCCTTCGCTACTGCTGCTAACTGAAGTCGATCGATTGGATGAATAGTGAGTGTTGCGGGGGGGGGGGGGGGTGGATCAACAGTGAGCGGTGGCGTTGCCTCTGGATGAATAGGACCCCGTGGTGTGGTGGAGGGCTGGATGAATAGTAGACGGTAGATGGGTGCCCGTGGAAGGATGGTTGAACAGGACCCCGTGGTGTGGAGGGCTGGATGAACAGTAGACGGTGGAGGGGTGACCGTGGAGGGGTGGTTGAACAGTAGCCGGTGGAGTAGCACGCGGTGGAGGCTGGATGAACAGGAGCCCGTGGAGACTGGAGGAGGTCGACGGTAGCCCGTGGAGGCTGGAGGAGGTCGACGGTGGAGATGAACAGTATCCCGTGGAGTCCCGTTTTGCTGTACGCCACACCCCTCCCGATGAACAGGACCCCCGTTTCGACCGTACGAGGTCCGTTTCATCCGTTTTGCGGTACGCCACACCCCTCCCGATGAACAGGACCCCCGTTTCGACCGTAGGAGGTCTATTTCATCCGTTTTGCGGTACGCCACACCCCTCCCGATCAACAGGACCCCCGTTTCGACCGTAGGAGGTCTGTTTCCTCCATTTTGCGGTACGCCACACCCCTCCCGATCAACAGGACCCCCGTTTCGACTATAGGAGGTCTGTTTCCTCCGTTCTGCGGTACGCCAGACCTCGTTTCCATCGCCTATTCCGTCCAAGCCCTCCCGATGAACACAACCACGCATTCCGTTCCGACCCAGCTGGTTGGCTCCCACGCGTTCCGTTGCCTCCTGATGAACATGACGCATTCCGTTGCCTCCCCATGAACACGATGCATTCCGATGCCTCCCCATGAACATGACGCATTCCGTTGCCTCCCCATGAACATGACGACGATGATGTTTCTCCGTTCTGACCCAGCCATGTACACGAGCCCTGCCCGTATGTATGCGCGAGTAGGCGTTCGAGACCCTGCCCGTATGTACACATACGTGGCCGTACTTTCTTTCTTGGACCCTGGCCACTGTACGTACGTGTACATGCTACGTGCGCGCCTCTACTACGACATGTGCACGCCTCTACTACGACACGTGCGCGCCTCTACATCGACCAGTATGTACGTACACGTTCGCGACCAGAATGACAACACTATGTATGCTTCGACCAGGTGGGTCCCGACTGTCAGGCACTTCCTTGCGTGCGAAGATGTAGCTGGTGGGTCCCAGCAGTCAGGGGGGCGAATCGTTTTTTTTTTGCCCGGACGCACTTCCTTGCATGTGAAGGTGTAGCTGGTGGGTCCCAGCAGTCAGGGGGAAACATTTTTTCGTGAAATACAGTGGCCCATCCGGTGGGTCCCTGTTGTCAGGTGGAGGAATAAATATTTTGCACGTAATAAGGAGGCACTTCCTTGCTTCGACCGTGGACTCAGCTGTCAGCCTCTCCACATACAGTCCATGTCCGATGGAAGCCGTTCCTTGACCATGTTGACCACGCCGCGCCGAGAGCACCAGGGCGGTGGATGACGGCAAGGCCTAGGAAGGGAACGACATGGAGGCAGGGAAGACTCTGTAGTTGTTTCCCACGCGGAGGGGAGTACAACTATATGAGGGTTTACTGGTTCATCTGCCGTCGCCGGAGAATAACAACGAGTGTGGGTGAGTAGAGGGATGGCTAGGCCAGCGATGGGAGTAAGGTGGGGCGGTGAGTCCTGCGCGGCAGCAGAGCCGGCCACGGGGAGGAAGGAGCAGGCAGTCCCGCCCACGCTTGTTTGAGCGGCTGGAGCAGGAAGAGCAGAGATTGAAGATGCACGACGGCCATTGGATGGCCATCCAACAGTCACTACTTGTGCGTCAACCTTTTTTTAGGAAAGCCTCAAATCTGTGGAAAATAGCATACAACCCATCTGCCATTATTTCTAATAATTTACAACCCATTTGCTAATTATTAAGGTTTTTTTGGAGCCCATATTCTTTTTGTTAGCATTACAGCCCATATTGTAGCCACGATTAAAAAATTATACGAAATTTTGCATATTTTGGTGCGGTCCAAACTGTTTTTAATCCCAAAATTTCGACTCACATTCAAACTGATTTTAAAAATAAATGTATATCAATATAAAATCCAACAAATTCTCCACGCATAAAATTAATGTACTTTAAAATCTCGAAATAAAAAAAAGATATTTGAAACTAACGGCCGGTTTGATGTGTTTTAAAAATGTACAACCCATTTCTCATTACTGATGGGCCATTTTCTCGGCCAGCCGAATGAAAGTTCTCCTCGTCTTGAAAGATTTGCAGCCCAACAGTCCTGAGAAAGCGACTTACTTGGCAAATCACAAAAAAAAACTAGGCTGTGGCCGTGGACCCAGCTGTCAGCCTCTCCACGTATAGTACTCTTCCGATGGAATGTCGTTGACCACGTTGACCACGCCGCGCCAAGAGCACCAAGGTGGTGGATGACGGCGAAGCCTAGGAAGGGGACGACGCGGAGCCGGGGAAGACGCGGCAGTGGATGCCCACGTGAAGAGGAGTACGAGGGTTCACTGGTTCGGCTGTGGTGTGAGGCTGCCATCGCCGCAGGGCCTGACTAGCGGTGGGAGTAGTAGGGGGCGATGAGGCCTCAACGACAGCACAACCGGCCACTAGAGGCAGCAGCAGGCGGTCTCCCCGGCGCTGGTTTGGGCGGCTGGTGCAAGAAGAGCAGTGATTGAAGAAGCAGCATGACCGTTCGATTCAAATCCAACGGTTACTGCTGCTAGAATCGTTTGTTGACTAAGTTGACAAGCCCTGCGTACGCGTCAACTTAGTAGGCCCACAGGTCAGCCTCCCAACCGGTGCGCCCTAGATGTTAGTGGGAGGAATCATTTTTTCGCGTAATAAGGAGGCAGTTTATTGCGTGCGGCCAGGCCAGCGGAGGGAGTAGGGTGGGCCAGGGAAGCCTGCGCGGCATCACAGCGGGCCACAAGAGGAGGGAGCAGGCAGTCCCGCCGGTGCTAGTTTAGGCGGCTAGAGCAGGAAGATCAGAGATTGAAGAAGTACGTCGGCCGTTGGATAGACATCCAACAGTCACTTCTGCTAGAATCATGTGTTCACTGACAAAGCCTTGCGTAAACAAGTCAGCCTCAAAATCTGTGGTGTGTACAGCCCATTTTCTATTATTTTTATAATTTTTATTCATTTTCTAATTCATATGGAATTTATTGCAGCCCGTTTTCCATTTTTAGAATTGTCGGCCATTTTCTAGTCAGTACCAGGGTCAAAAAATTAACTAAATATGTGGGAAATTTTGAAAATTCGCAAATTTTTGCTGGGGGTGAAATATTCTTAATCCAAAAATTAATAGCAATACTAAAAACAAATTTTAAAACAAATTAGTACTATGTCATGTTAAATCCAATGAAATACGTATAAGATATCAGTGAAGAACAAAAACAAAAAAAGAAACTTATATCCCATTTGCTATAAACTTTTTGGAATTTTCAACCCCTTTTGATATTAGTTTTAACAGACATTGACCATACTCTTATGCCAGGCCGGAATGCATCCCTCCTCATCTTGAAAGATTTGCAGCCCAGTAATTCAGAGAAAACAAATAGGTCTAGCTTGGGTATTCTTATACTGGGCTACCTATTTTCCCAAACTGGTGCATGAGCATTTAGCTTTATTTATTTATTTACTTATTTTTGTTTAGGGGACCATGAGCATGTACCTGGGCCGGATTCATGTGAGAGCCTCCCTTCCAGTTAATTATGGGCTTCTCTATTGGGCCTTCATCAGTGGGCTGCACGTTATCAACAAGTGGAAAATGTGTTCCGTACGAAAAATAGTATGCGCTACGTACGGTACGGGGCACTAAAGGATCGAACCGTGAAACAACTTCCAAAACATTGTGTTTGTCATTCTAACAACACATTTATTCAACCAAAAGACGAAATATACTACTGATTGTACATTGAAACAGCAGCAGCAGCAACCAGGGCTGGGGGTGCAACAGAAGCAGTAAGCAGGCCAGAAGAGTGAAGACACAGCTCTCTCTTCCAAACCAAACATCAACCATCATTACGAAATGGCTACCAAAAAAGAACAAGTGTATGCATCAAACTAAATAAAGATCCTACTACACCAAGTGTACGCATCTAACTAACTGGCTCAGTTAGACATTACTATTTATTAAGCTGTGGAGATTGGCTGATGGCTTGAACCAGATGGGTGCCTGACGGGGGAAACTCCAGCCAGCAGGTCGAAGTATGATACTTGCGACCCTCTCTCCTACTTTGGGCTGCAGAGCGTGGTAGCACATATCAGGGTATGGTGCATGCAGAGATGCATGGTACGTTGTGTACACACAATTTTGCCTGATGAACGAAACCTCGCTGCCATCATGATCCTTGTCGTTGGTTATCTCCCAGTTAATCGGATAATTCAGTCCAACAAACAGCCCAGAGAAGCTGAGATCCTGCTCAAAGACATTGCAATGACTATGATTGTATTCCGCGAAACAACACGTCCGGTATGTGCGAAGGATCATCAATCTTTCGCCATCGTCTGATCGAGCCAGGAACCACCTGCAACTATCATGCTGCTTTTCTTTGAAAGGTTCTGGGATTAGGAAGGGTAGGGACACCAGGCGGCCTACAACATCATATCAAGTTGGAGTCAAATAAAAAAGGGCTCTTGATTTAGTCAATATTCAGAACAGCATGTTATGAGCATAAATATTTCTTCAGCAAATGTTGACAGTAATATAAGCAAGCCATCATGATATCATAGGAAATAACATACTGCTGTAACAGCCATTTGTAGAGATGACTGGAGTAGGCCAGCAATATGTCCAGCCATAGAAGGAGTCGACAGCCTAAATGAAGCCCTTGTGTTCAATGGCATCAGAGAACCATGGAGGATGTATGATCCTGCGATGGACGTGCAGCTTTATCCACTTATCGCAGTGACCTGTCAGATAGGCGAGACCGCGGTTGAAGAACGCAATTAGCCTGAAGTCTTTATAATTTGCAGATCTTGTGGGCACTTGGCAGATTACAACCTTGAGCAAATCAAACTTGGAACATGTTGGCTACTGTAAGATACCGAGTATTCTGGGCCGCGGTGCCAAAGCAGTTCAGTGTTAATCGAAGGAAGGGGATCAATCGTCGGGTGTAGACCTCCACGAGCATCCAGCTGCCGCGACTGTCGACGAGCACCATCCAAGACGTGTTCATGCCGACCCGGTACATACCATTAATGTAGTTGAGGCTGACGGGTATCGGATCGCAGTCAAGGGGGTTGATAATCGCCACCCTACGATCGTTATGCTGCGAGACACGCCGTTTCTAAAGATCAGGCGACATCAGCAAGCAAGGAGCTGGCTTAAAAAACTCCAACCTAAGGGCTTTGAGTAAACGGTACAGCCCCGACGAGCACGCGGCGAGCGGCATGGTACTGACATTGTCCACATGTGAAACAATGAGCTTTATTACCTCTGTGGAGAGCGAATTCCAGCCACTCTTTCAGCGGACGTTGCTCGGTTCTGCCATTGTTAGTGCTTGGGTTTCGGACGAGGGGGGAGGCGCCTTAGCGGGGATGGAAGATTGGACGAGATTATGTGCGGACAAAGATGGAGAAGCGAATATGTGTTGCGGGAAGTGGACAGGTGATGATGACTACAGCACGCCGCTTGACTTACGAGACACATACCAGCAGCGTAGGGTCATGTCGATGCCAGACAACTTGCTTGAGTGATCACAGTACTGGTACTCCCTACAGTGATATGCCCTAACTTGCTTGAGTAGAGTAGTAGAGTAGGACTCTGCTCTACTACTAGCACCGGAGGAGTAGTATATTCTAATCTAAAATAGTTACAAACTTCAATGCCCGAGCGTGGAACGACTACGAACTGTGCTCAAAGACCGTGTCTACGTGGTGTTTGGACATGGGCGACAACCTCAACGCCAACGGTGTTGCTCCCGTTGCACCGTATGTGTTTTTGTCCTTCCTATTTGAAATTATGGTGGAATTCATGATTTATTTTGTGCTTATTCGGATTCATTCTCGTACTAACTTGTTCATATATTCAACTGGCGCAACGTCCCCTACAACCACTCCCGTTTCATGGACGGCCTGGTCAATGCCTCCAAGGAGCCCTTCGTCCACTGCTATGAGTGCCCGATGCCGTTTTGTGGCTCGCCAACGGACATTGTGCATCACCTCACGGATGCATGTAGCGGTCACTACTGGCCCTTGGCCGAGAACATCAAGTACGAGACATGCTACCCGTTCACCATGCCGGAGTCGCTGGAGAATCGACGTGAGAGGGAGGGGGAGGAGATAGCAATAAATGTGAACGTGAGCTGGAGGAGATAACAATGTCGTGGGAGGCGCATTATTTATAGCGAGGAATGGCACACCTATGTAAGATATGGACTGAGCTGCACTGACTAAACTGCAGGTCCAGTTGCGTCACTGACATGTGGGCCAGACCCCTGTTGGGCCCACATGTCAGTGACCCAATGCACCTGCAGTTAAGTAACAGCTACGTGGGCATATTTGTTGGAGTAAATTACGGGGGAGTGAAGGGGTGGAAATATAGCTGGTCACAACAGATTGGACGGGCGTGGGGGAGGAGAGTCATGCATGTAGATTTTTTTCACATGGGGTGGAGTGGTGGGACCGCTGGAGGGAGAAGGAGAGTTTTGCAGGCATATTGTTTCCACACATGGAGAGGAAAATATGTGGAGATGAACGGGCTTCCTGCAGGTATGGGGAATGTTGCATAATAAGTCATCTTGCATGCCGGGCTAGGTATAGTCTCAAGTCATTAAAACATACACGCCCCACACATGTTCATATTTCAAGGTGCACTAAATTATTGCATGCGATGATTAAGGCTGGCCATAATGGTGGTATCTTAGCTGGTATCATGCACACAGGAATAGCAAACATGCTGATGTGGCAAAGAATTAAAGAAGAGAGGGGGGTTAGAGTAACTAGTGTTCATGCATTCATTGGTAAACACATTTTTTGTGAAGAACGACAGCACTAGTTGAGTACTTTTGCAGACTTCAAAAACTATTCCACTGCCTCTACTATCTTGCTAAGAGTAGGTGAAATTTTTGAATCGAGCCCTTTAAACTAGAAGGGAGGTAGTGGTACTCTAATAGCTAACCTTGTTGTGATGACAAGATAGGACATGACACGCACCTGGATGGAGGAACTAGTCAGCATTGTGCATTTAAGTTTTGTCTGAAGTCAATGTTCCTCTACTTTGGTCAAACACTTTGCAAACGGTTGACGGGAGTAAAAAGGACCAGAGGGAGTAGCATGCATGCGGAGTAGGCAAAAAGAATTGCTTGTCTAAAAAAGGCAAAAAAAATTGCTCATTTATAGTCGGTCGAAGTCTCAAAGGGCGCGACCGGGCGAGGGAGGCGAAGGTCGTGGGAGGCGCGATGTTTGACGGAATTAAGTGAAGTTACATCCACGCGCCGGCATGGCGTGTGAACAGGCAGAAGCTATACCGCCAGGCCTACGATATGGGTCTAGTAGACATGACATCTAGTGGGTCCCGCATAGTTCTCGAGAACTCTTTGGGGGCTTGCAGCCGTTTATCCACCGGGCAAGCCAGCAACCCCACGCTGTTCGCACGCCCTACTCGTCCCCGTCTTCTACCTTACAACAGTTCGCTCCCGGTTGTCCCGTCCTTTCACATTAGTTCGCTCCCAGTTTTTTTTTGCGGGGTACAACAGTTCAACTTCTCCTAACCCTCCTCCAAAATCCATGGCCTCCCAAATCTCCATGGTCGCTGCTGAGTACCAGGTTAGAGCCATCACCGGCGATCAGTTCATCATCATCTACACATGTGGATCCGAGACGGTGAAAGCATGGCTTGCTCGCTTCCTACGCATGTTCAACAGTTCAACGGATGAGTGGGTTGCTGGGCTAGATGTTGAGTACACCACAGTCCTGGGACGAGAGAAGGATCTAAAGGATGAAGAGAGGAAGATGCCCGCCGTGATCCAGGTTTGCGTACATAACGTTTGCTTGGTCTACCACATATGCCATGCCGACGTTGAGTGCCAGGATTTTAAGAACTTCCTCAAGGACAAAAGAGTGAAATTCGTTACTGTAGGCTTTAAGAACGACAGGGATGTCCTGCATCGGATAGGTCTCGTTGTAGGCCAGCCCTTCGATCTCCAGAAGGCAAGCCTGGTGTCCTCCTCTCAACCTTCAATGCTGACCCTGGCAGCATCCATGATTGATCCTTCGTACGCTAAACTAAAGAAACCTCATCAAGAGTTTCATCATGCATGGGAGTCAATGACATTAGATGAAGATCACATCCTGTACGCAGCAATGGATGCCTACCTTTATTTAAATATCTACAAGGGTTGGATGAAGAAGCAGAGCCCAGTGTCCGGTTCAAGCAAAGAAGCGTCGGCGAAGAGGAAGAGGAAGAGGGACGAGGACGAAGTCGAGGACGTGGACTCGGACTCCGAGTAGGTGGCAGTGTCGTCGCTCATGCTGGTTCTACTACAGTGTCAAGCAGAATAGTTGCTTAGTTTATTTTCAAGGGTGTGTTGTGTTGAGGCCCCAGCAGAACTATGTTTATGTTCTTTCTCGTTATTTGAACTCTTTAGTACGTAGAGTAGTACTAGTACTATGTCTTACTACTGTTCTTCTTGCATTTGGTACTACTGCTCGTATCTTCGTGTTCCTACTGTACTTAATACGTTCGTACTAGTAGTATAATTTGGGTCAGTCGATTTGCGAAACAAGTTCGATGGAGCGAAGGAAGAAGACGGTAGAAGAGGTGGAAGAAGCCCTTCTAGCCATCCATGTTGCATCAAACGACTCACATGAGTCGACTGACCAAAATTGCTCCTTCAGATTGCAGGATCCACATGGCATTCAAGGTCTCGAAGGCAGATTCCGCGTCCACACCCGGTTCGCGGGCTCGACACGCGCGCGACCGGCTTCCGCCGCGACAGCCACCATGCGCGCCTCCTCCGCGCGGCCGGAGACGACAAAGACACGGTAGTTCCTCCTCGCCGGCGTGCTGGAGCACGCGCTCGTCCTCCTCTTCGTACGCTGCGTGCATAGACGCGGCTCCACCAGCTGCTCGTGTGCTTGGCAGCGCGGCGGCATCGCGAGGAGGGACTGCAGACGATGTGAGCGGGCGAGCCTTCGGCTTCATGGCACAGGGATGGTGGCGACACGGTAGTGATGGGCGAGAAATTGTTGGCCAGAGTAGGCGGGTTCCGGCATGTGCAACGGCGGCGGCGGCATATTGATGAGTGTGCGTGTGGGAGCTTACTTTAGTTATATATATATATAAGGTTGGTCAAGCTTAAAAGAAAACCGTACTAGTACACGTAAACATTAGACTTAGGCGGCGCCTTTATTAGTTAGTACCACAGCCACGACATGGAATCCTGTGCAAGCGCGTGAACCGCGGCCGTGCGGTCGATCGAACGGTGCGTCACCGTGTCGCGCTCGAAGGACATCCACCGAACCTTTTTGTGTGTGTGAAAACAATCCTCGAATATTACTCAACTTTTTTTTCATGTGAAAGTTCTTGACGCTGCATTATTTCCATATATTTGAATTTAGCTCTAGTTCGTGTTTATTTGGATTTGGGCGTTTTAGGTGCGCCCTAGTTTTTTTTAATACTGATTTTGTGTGTGTGACTGAGAGAGAATGTGTGTATGTGTCCATATGTGTGTTGTGGCGGAAGGGCAATGTGGATACGGTGTGCGTGTGATACAGACATAGAGAGGTGTGAATGTGCAAATGATCATGCATGAGTGAGACATAGACAGATGCCGATACGTTGTGTATACATGAGAGAACGGTCTTCTAGTTTAGGGCCTGTTTGGTTCCAATAAGTCACCTGACTTATAAGTCAGGTGACTTAAAATTAGTGAATTATAAGTCACGCCTGTTTGGTTGTCATCTGACTTGTAAGTCACCTGACCACACCTTCCCACCTTGTTTTTTAATGTAAAGGTGATGGGACCCACGTAAAAGGGGGTCACTTATAAGTTTTAAGTTGGGGTGGAGCAACTTATGACTTATAAGTTGGGATGACTTATAAGTCGGGTCCGTTTGGCAAAATAAGTCATTTTTTGCACTTTTTGACTTATAAGTTGGTGACTTATTTGGAACCAAACAGGGCCTTACTTGTGTGTGTGTGTGTTTGTGTGTGTGAGAGAGAGAAAGAGAGGGAGAGAGAGAGACAGAGAGAGGAGCATCTGTAACACAACAACCATCTCTCTTGACGTCTGTCCCTCGCACGGTCGCATGCAACACATGAATCAATGCGCACATTTTGACACCCTCACCCGGCCCCTGCCCACCTCAAGGCCCGCACAATCTCTTTGTGAATACCCATTTCTCTCCTTAGGTTTGTTTTCTCTCAATATCTGACACACACACACTGTCGGTGTCAAAACCGGCGGATCTCGGGTAGGGGGTCCTGAACTGTGCATCTAAGGCGGACGGTAACAGGAGGCAGGGGACACGATGTTGTACCCAGGTTCGGGCCCTCTTGATGGAGGTAAAACCCTACGTCCTGCTTGATTATTCTTTATAATATGAGTAGTACAAGAGTTGATCTACCACGAGATCGGAGAGGCTAAACCCTAGAAGCTAGCCTATGGTATGATTGTATGTTGTCCTACGGACTAAAACCCTCCGGTTTATATAGACACCGGAGGGGGCTAGGGTTACACTAGCTCGGTTACAAAGGAGGAGATATACATATCCGTATTGCCTAGCTTGCCTTCCACGCCAAGTAGAGTCCCATCCGGACACGGGACGAAGTCTTCAATCTTGTATCTTCGTAGTCCAACAGTCCGGCCAAAGGATATATTCCAGCTGTCCGGAGACCCCCTAATCTAAGACTCCCTTAGTAGCCCCTGAACAAGGCTTCAATGACGACGAGTCTGGCGCGCAGTGTTGTCTTCGACATTGCAAGGCGGGTTCCTCCTCCGAATACACCACAGAAGAGTTTGAATACAAGGATAGTGTCTGACCCTGCAAAATAAGTTCCACATACCACCGTAGAGAGAATAGTATTCCCACAAATCTAATCTGCTGACACGTTTTGGCAGCATGACATCACGCCACGGCCCGGTAATTATTTGAACCGTTTTTCTTTAACCAGCCCCGCACATAACGCGAGGCGGTTTCTTGACACGTCTTGTCAAAGCAGAGATCGTGTTCCTCTTATTACGGGATTCTCATCAATACGGACGTGGGTAACCCAACCGCGCCATCAATCACGGTGCTTGGGGGATAAGCGAGTTTTACCAGGCAAGTGGGGGCGCATAGTTTAGTCCACCCTTATAAAGGGATAAGATCACCTTTTTCTACCCACGCCTTCTTCCTCCTTGCTCATCCATTCTCGCGCACTCGAGCTCCAGCGCCCAAGTCCGCATCCTCCTCCTCAACTCTCTCCAAAACATGTCCAGAGCGGGAGGCAAGTGGATGGCCTCCTTCGTCATGGAGGGGCACATCAAAAAGTTGCGTGGAGCGGGTACTTAGCCACGGACATCACGCACCGGCTGCCAGCCGCGGGGCAGGTCATCCCTACCCCAGAACCTCATGAGAGGGTGGTCTTCCTCCCCCACTTTGTCCGCGGACTGGGGTTTCCCCTTCATCCATTGCCCCGCGACCTCATGTTCTATTACGGGCTGGACTTTCATGATCTGGCCCCAAACTTCATCCTCAACATCTCGGTGTTCATCGTCGTGTGCGAGGCCTTCCTCCACATCCGGCCACACTTCGGCCTGTGGCTAAAGACCTTCAATATCAAGCTGAAGGTGGTAGGCGGCCAACAAGCGGAATGCGGCGGAGCCATGGTGGGCAAGATGCCCAACGTTACATGGCTCGAGGGCTCCTTCATGGAGACCATAAAGGGGTGGCGGTCGGAGTGGTTCTACATCACCGAGCCGCGCGACACCAACTGGGCGGCGGCCCCCGAGTTTCGATCCGGAATTCCCACGCGGCTCACTTCCTGGAAGGAGAAGGGCCTGTCCTAGGGTTCATCGGTGGAGCAGGACGGACTCCAGAAATGTATCCGGAACATGACAAGCAAGAAACTTAAGCTTGTCAACATAGTCCAAGTCATGCTCTTCCGCTGGATCCTCCCGTGTCAGCAACGAGATTTCAACTTATGGGAGTTCGACCCAGCACGGCACCAGACTCTAAGCGAGCTCTTCGATAGGACGCACAAAGACGTCTAGAGGGTGATGTTTAAGGGCACCGAGGTCCCTCCCTCTCTCACCGAGGACCGCGGGCTAAGCGTGAAGCGCCCTGCGGATCCGGTAAGTTTTGTACATTTGGCAGGATATTTGTTTCCCATAGCTTAACCCTGTGCGGGGTTTGAGCTCTCATGCCTTTAATAGGACTGGGTGGAGGCATCAGAGTGAATCGACTGTCCGGCCCCTCTGCCCGAAGACACTGCGGGCGCTCTCCTGACGGAGATGCTGACTCCGGCTTCTTATAAGGTGTCGAAGAAGACCAAGAAGAAGGCCAAGGGAACCCGAAAGAGTTCCTGGCGCCAGGTGGTATCGGACTCATCGCCCGATAACTCCGCGACGCACTCCTCCCATGAAGATGAGGAGGAGGAAGATGAAGATGCTCCCCCTCCAGCCGGGGGAGACAAGAAAAGGAAGGCCTCCCCAACCGGGGAGGCCGAAGGGTCCAAGAAAGGAAGGACTCTCCTTCCGGACTGCTCCACCACCGCCGCCGAAGGCGAAGACGAGTGGCTGCTCAAGGCCAAGCCCCTGGCAAAGTCATAAGTATTTGGATACCAGAGTAACTCATAGTATTCCTTTGTTGCACTGCTTCTCCTAACGCCGAATGTGATTATGTAGACCACCCCAAGCCCATATCGACATATCCTCGTCGGGCAGCTCCTTGGATTCGTCGGATATGGATAGCGATCCACTTCCGACCGCCTCCTCCCCCTGCCCTATGGACAATGCCGAGGTATTGTCTCAAGGGGCGCCGAGTTGGGGGGAGACATTCTTGGAGGCGCCTCAAGGTGACCTTCTGGACTCCAGGAGCAAAGGGAGCAAGGCTCCCGGGGGCCCCAAGTTCGGCTCACGACCGAACACCACGCCGGGACCTCCAGTGGTTTCGGACTCGGGTAGGTGGCTCCCTTCCCAAAGGGGTAAGACGCCCGTGTCGGTGACCTCTGTCCATCCAGAGGCACCGGAAAACCTGCTGGGAGCGCTTCGTGGCGCTTCCATCGACGAAGAGCACCGCACTATCATGAGTGCGGTGATCAAGAAGGTTCAGTCCGCCAAGAGCGGACTGACTGAAGCCTGTGCCAGCCTTCTAACAGGCTTTGAGGTAAATATTTAAAATATAGGAAAAATATTACTGCATAGACAGTAGTCCCTGATGCTCTGTTTGGTGTTCACAAAGAAAAGCTGAATAGAGGATCAAATAATATCTGTAGGAGTCTAACATAAGTATGTCTATATGCGTGTGCAGGCTTCGCTGCTGACCTCTGCCGCACTCACTGCGGAGGTCGCCGCACTGAATCAGGACCTTGAGGGATCCGAGAAAGAGCTCGGCCTTGCTAAGAGGCAGCTCGAGGAGAACAAAGGTAAGTAATACCTAGTCCGCCAAGAGCAAAATGACAGGATCATCATGAATTTGCCAAGGGCCATGACCGAAGTGGCGACCCTGAAGCAAGCGATGTCCGAGGCCAAAAACAAAGCGGCCCAGGAGCGCACCGAGCGGGAAAAGCAAGAGGCACGGGTGGGCGAGGTGCAGCAAGAGCTCCAAGCTCTCGTGACGAAGCACGAGGCGTTAGAGCTTGACTCGAAGACGCGAGAGTCTGAGCTTGTCGCGGCCCTTGAGAGCGCAAAGAATGCCAAGGCTGAAGCCCACAAGGCCCTCTAGGAGATTGAGGCGATGAGGAAGATAGCAGCGAGTAAGGCATTCAATATGCAAAGCAAGCATGTGAAAGTAAATTACTTGTTACTTACTCGAGTCTGGAGCTCTCTAGGAGCGTATGCATATTTGCCCCACAGCGTGTCGGATGCCACACAGTTTTACCAGGCCGAGGAGGGAAGCTCGACGGAGAAGCTGTTCTGGTCTCAATATACTGGGACCGAAGACCCGATGCCTGTGAGCGACCAGCTGAAGCAACTGGTCGAGCTGCACAAGGCGGCCGAACAGGCCATGAAGGGCTTTATAGTCCGGATGTGGCCTGGCGACGCCCTTCCCAACAGCTACTTTGGCCTGGTGAGGCGGCTTGTGGATGCCTGCCCACGGCTGGAAGTCATCAAGCGGTCCGTCTGCATCGAAGGTGCACGCCGGGCTTTCACCCGTGCAAAGGTGTAATGGGCCAAGATGGATGCCATGAAGCTGGTGAAGTAGGGGCCGCCGCAGGGCAAGGAGCATCGCCACCCCGAGATGTATTATGAGGGTGTCCTGAAGGGTGCCCGTCTTGTAGCGGACGAGTGTGCAAAAGATGTAATATTTGAATGAACTTGCTCGTGTGATCCTGTATTATGAAAACTTGTTCATATGCGCTATGCAACGCTTGTTCGAATTTAAAATATTGCCTTCTGTTCGGCTGTTTATCAAATCTGAGAGATGGCTAGTCGTTGGCTTCTGCCGCCATGCCACGAGTGCTGGGGTGTTCGGGATAAACCTGAGCACTCTTGTTCCCATTTTTGGGTCCTTTGAGGGAGGTGCTCAGCACAATGAACAAGGAAATCGGACTATAATGCGTTATCACTCTCACTTAGCCATAGAATTTTATAATTTTAATTTTTGGCGAAGCCCCTAGTATTCGGAAGACCGAATTCGAGGCGCTATACACGCCTTAAGCCGGACAAAGCCGACTCCTCGCTCTAAGCGGCATAAGTCTTTAGGGACTCGAAACCTCTCGAACAACGACCAGTCTCTCGCCTTATCATGACAGTCAGTTTTAGCTTTCTCTACTGAGGTGCTTAGCCCAGCAGAACCGGGGCACAATCGCAGTAGTTCTCCCAGTGCTACCTTAGCCGATATAGCGGAACGTAAGGTACCAAAACATGGGAGCCGGGCAAACCCAACTATTGACCCAAGACATGATTCAGAGCTGATGCATATAGTGCTATAAGTTCGGGGTGCCGCACTGTCGAAAGTGTTCGGACTTCTCACGCCGTATTATGGGGTATGCTTAAGCCCCTGGCGTATTGGCCATACCAGAGTGTACGGGTGCTGGATGTCATGAATGAACATATATATATAGAAGAATGCAATAATTGTCTTAGTGCTATGCATTGTTTATTCAAAAAGGTGCATTAAAGCTGAATAATACAAGTAGTGCAATAAGCAAAAAGTAGGACTATGTGACATGTCCCTTCCAAGGGCAAGCTGAGGAATGGTATTAGAGCAAGTATTTCACTCGTTATCGTAATCCACCTGGGAGTTCCGCGGTGCGACGTAGCTTTCTGCTTCCTTGGTTGCTGCATCATGTGTCCGGCAATCATACTGCTGGACAGGATTTTCCATAGATTAAAGTTCTAAAAGAGAAAAATAATAGAGCGGGAAGCCCCTAGTGCAGTTGAGCCGCGTCTTGGGGCGTGCCGTAGTCGTGCCCCCCTCCCCACATGTGCCCATGGTATTTTTAATGCGTAATTATGTACGCATGGAACGGATTTCTCTATTTGGCTGGGACAGGGGTGGGGGCCGCATTGCTATTCGAGCTCGGAACGTGCCAGGCGGTCTTGTTGCTGATTACTCCGGGCGCGCTTGAAGGTGTCCGGGTCCTTAATCGCCGAACTAGTGGATTGCCTTAAGAGGCTGCTTTGCGCTTCTGCTGTGAGGGCCGCAGTGTGCTCCTTTGTGCGGAGAGAGCGCTCTATGTTTCCATTAACTGTGATGACCCCCCGAGGTCCTAGCATCTTGAGCTTGAGGTATGCATAGTGCGGTACCGCATTGAATCTCGCAAATGTGGTTCGCCCGAGCAGTTAAATCTTCGCTTCGGAAGTTATCCGGGGATCCGAAGACCACTTCCAGTGTGACTGAGCCTGTGCAATGGGCTTCTACACCTTGTATGACACCTTTGAAGGTCGTCTTTGTGGGTTTGATCCTTGAGGGGTCTATACCCATTTTGCGCACTCTGTCCTGGTAAAGCAGGTTCAGGCTGCTGCCGCCATCCATAAGGACTCGAGTGAGGTGAAATCCGTCAATGATTGGGTCTAGAACCAGTGCGGCAAATCTTCCATGACGGATACTAGTGGGGTGGTCCCTGCGATCGAAGGTGGTCGGGCAAGAGGACCATGGGTTGAACTTTGGGGCGACTGGCTCCAACGCGTATACGTCCCTTAGCGCACGCTTCGGCTCCCTCTTGGGGATGTGGGTTGCTAATATCATGTTCACCGTCCGCACTTGTGGGGGGAACCTCTTTTGTCCTCCGGTGTTCGGCTGCCGGGGCTCCTCCTCGTCATCGCTATGTGACCCCTTATCTTTGTTTTCGGCATTTAACTTGCCGGCCTTCTTGAACACCCAACAATCCCTGTTGGTGTGGTTGGCTGGCTTATCGGGGGTGCCGTGTATTTGACACGAGTGGTCGAGTATACGGTCCAAACTGGACGGGCCCGGAGTGCTTCTTTTGAATGGATTTTTTCGCTGACCGGGTTTAGAGCCTTTGAATCCAGCATTGACTGTCATATCCTCGGTATTGTCGCTGTTAATGCGGTGCTTATGTTTGTTACGACGTGACCTGCCATTGCCATCCTTGGTATCCGAAGTACCATGGTTCTTTGATATGTTATTGCTGCGAGCCAGCCAGCTGTCTTCTCCCGCACAAAAGCGGGTCATGAGTGTGGTGAGGGCTGCCATAGATTTCGGCTTTTCCTGGCCAAGGTGCCGGACGAGCCACTCGTCGCGGATGTTATGCTTAAAAGCTGCTAGGGCTTCTACATCCGGACAGTCAACGATTTGATTCTTCTTTGTTAGGAACCGTGTCCAGAATTGCCTGGCCGACTCCTCTAGCTGCTGAATTATGTGGCTCAAGTCATCGGCATCCGGCGGTCGGACATAAGTGCCTTGGAAGTTATCGAGGAATGCGGCTTCCAGATCTTCCCAATAGCCAATGGACTCTGCTGGCAAGTTGTTGAGCCAATGACAAGCTGGTCCTTTGAGCTTGAGTGGGAGGTATTTGATGGTGTGTAGATCATCACCGCGGGCCATATGGATATGCAGGAGGAAATCCACGATCCATACCGCAGGATCTGTTGTGTCGTCGTATGATTCGATATTTACGGGTTTGAAACCCTCTAGGATTTGATGATCCATTACTTCGTCTGTGAAGCATAGGGGGTGTGCGGTGCCTCTGTACTAGGCTATATCACGACGTAGCTCAAATGAGTCTTGCCCGCTGTATTCGGCCCGGTCGGATTTACTTTTACTGTATTCGGTGTGACGGTTATCGTTTCGCATGGTGGCGCGGCCTTGTGATCTGTAGATCGATCTTGCATGTTTTGCTTTGTCCTCCAATATGTCTCGCAGGTCTAGCATGTTTCCCCGTGCCTTGTCATTTTATCTGAGTGGCGTCGGGGTGCGGGCTGAGTTTTTGGCTGAAATGCCTCTCTGTCGCGGCCACGAGGTGGCCGGTCAGCCGCATCATATGCTGGAGCTATAGGTTTAAGTGCTTCCTCCTCCAATCGGGGTAGCGACCTACGCTTTGGGTAACTCTTGGAGGTGCGTTCGAGTTTATATTCCTCGGCCGCAAGGACTTCAGTCCATCTGTCAGATAACAAATCTTGATCAGCTTGAAGCTGTTGTTGCTTTTTCTTAAGGCTATTTGCCATGGCTATAAGCCGGCGCTTGAAGCGCTCTTGTTCGATGGGATCCTCAGGCACGATGAATTCGTCATCATCGAGGCTTGCCTCGTCTTCGGAGGGAGGCATGTAATTATCATCCTCCGCCTCTCCGTCTGCCGCTCTCTCTGGAGGGCTAGCTCCTCCATCCTCCTGCCCTAGATCTTGCTGGAGGGGATTGTTGTCGTCTTCGGCACTGTCCGGAGTGTTATTATCTCCTGTGCCGGGGTCACCGCTTTTGCTTTGGCGAGACTTAGAGTGGCGCCGCTGACGCCGGCGCTTGGGTTGCTTCTTGTAGGGGTCATCCTCCGCTGTCTCATCGCCATTGCCTTCTATGGGTGTGTCCACCATGTATATATCATATGATGAGGTGGCTGTCCAGTGCCTGGTGGGCAGTGGTTCCTCTTCGCCTCCCGCATCGTCATCCATGTCGTCGATGTCTTCGGAGTCGAAGTCGAGCATGTCGGTTAAGTCGTCGACAGTGGCTACTAAGTGGGTGGTGGGTGGGCGGCGAATTTCTTCATCATCCGCATCCCAATCCTGCCGAACATAGTTCGGCCAGGACTCTCCTGACAAGGAGAGAGACCTTAGTGAGTTCAGTATGTCACTGAAGGGCGAGTGCTGAAAGATATCCGCGGAGGTAAACTCCATGATCGGCGCCCAATCAGATTCGATAGGCACGGGCGTAGGCGGTTGGGAGTCCGTGGCCTGGGAGGAATCCGGTAGTTTGGCGTCACGCCTCTCATGAAGGGTAAGGTCTATACTCGACTCGATCGCCGATGAGAATGCGGCCTCCGTGGCGGGGTCTATCCACCCGCCCATGGAAGGCGCAGCTGGCTCCGAATTGAAGGTCGGAGCGGTTGCCAGCGCGATCTCCTGGACACTATCCGATGGCAGAGCTATATCATGCTCATCGTGGCCATGTGGCGCACTAGGCAGGGGCTCGAATCCATCGAAGGTCAAGTCTCCGCGGATATCGGCCGTGTAGTTTAAGCTTCCAAACCTGACCCGATGGCCAGGGGCGTAACTCTCGATCTGCTCCAGATGGCCAAGCGAGTTAGCCCGCAGTGCGAAGCCGCTGAATACAAAGATCTGTCCGGGGATAAAAGTCTCACCCTGGACTGCATCGCTGTCGATGATCAAAGGAGCCATCAAGCCTAACGGCGACGACACAGAGGAACTCTCAATGAAAGCACCAATGTCGGTGTCAAAACTGGCGGATCTCGGGTAGGGGGTCCCGAACTGTGCGTCTAAGGCGGATGGTAACATGAGGCAGGGGACACGATGTTTTACCCAGGTTCGGGCCCTCTTGATGGAGGTAAAACCCTACGTTCTGCTTGATTATTCTTGATAATATGAGTAGTACAAGAGTTGATCTACCACGAGATCGGAGAGGCTAAACCCTAGAAGCTAGCCTATTGTATGATTGTATGTTGTCCTACAGACTACAACCCTCTGGTTTATATAGACACCGGAGGGGGCTAGGGTTACACAAGGTCGTTACAAAGGAGGAGATATACATATCTGTATTGCCTAGCTTGCCTTCCACGCCAAGTAGAGTCCCATCCGGACATGCGACGAAGTCTTCAATCTTGTATCTTCATAGTCCAACAGTTCGGCCAAAGGATATAGTCCGGCTGTCCGGAGATCCCCTAATCCAGGACTCCCTCACACACACACACACACACACACACACACACACACACAGAGACACACGCAGCACAACACACATACACACACACACTCCCCCGAGCACACAATTCATCCCCATCCAAGGTTATACGGCGACCACTCTCGCTTGTGCTTCTTTGCACCCCAACATGCACAACACCTCAATCTTCAAAGAGGGCATCGAGCAGATAGAAGACGGCGACCACACTGCGCTACAAAATGTGGGGTCATTTGGAAGCAGGGTGATGTGACGACGGCTGACTGACTCCTCCCCCTACCCTCTCTCTCTTGCACAAAATTACCAATCCCTCCCTTCCCCGCACAAAATTGTCAATCCCTCAACCCACGAGATCCTTCCCCTCTCGTCCATGTTTTTCCAACTCTCTCATCAAACATGTTGTCTCTTCTCCTTCCACGTATACAGAATCCAGATGCACATGCATCTCATGTATATTACATGTATCCATCTTTCTCACAAACCTAACTTCTTCCTCTCTCTTTCTCTCTCTCTCTCTCTCTCTCTGTCTCATTAGGTCTGTCTCGTCCACATACATACAATCTTTCCCGCCCTATCTGATCCATCTTCAAAAGCTCTCTCTGCACGTATCATTCACACATTGGGAGATGTCAAAATGTTGCTTCTATAATGGCTGATGTAGAGTTATGGTTGTTTTTGTTGCATCCTACAAAGTAATAACTATAAAATGCATTTAGATTCTCATTTGACTGGGATTATGTGAGTTTGAGCATGTTGTGAAGTACTATAGACCTTGTATACATCTTGGGATTCGACAATGATTGTAACTATTGAATTGTATAGACCATTACATTCGAAGTCAATAGCCTAATATATTTATTTCACAATTTCAACAAATGATTAGTTCACTACAAACTAAGAAAACAAATGTGTACTCCCTCCGTTTTTATTTAAGTCCGCGTATTAGCATTGGTCAAAGTCAAGTTTTGTAAACTCTCAGAAAGCTTATAACAAAAAATATTAACATATACAATAACAAATAAATACCATTAGATTCATTATTGAATGTACTTTCACATCATACATATTTGTTATGGTAAATATTTATATTTTTCTATAAACTTGGTCAAACTTTAGGAAGTTTGACTTCGGTCAAACCTAATATGCAGAGTTTACTACTACTACTCGCTAGTTGCTTAGCCGAATCACTCAACACGCCACACGGGGAGTCCAGTGTCACAAAATTTTGAGGTCGGCGGGAAAATCTCCCGCGACCCTGATTCGAGCAGTGGGAAGTTACCATCATAGCCTTCGGAACAGGCCTACGGATGACGCTTGGTAGGGGGCTGTTTTCGTAACTTCAGGTTCACCCTACCCAGCCAACCCCACCCCGGCACCCAGAGTAGTACACCTGAATACTCCCCATTTTCTATCCCCACCGCAAAATAGACTTCTCCACGGCACCGCAGCCTTCGTGCTCCTCCCCTTTACATCGGCGCACTCGTCCACCGCAGCGCATCTGCCTCATCGACGACCTCGTACGCCGCACTGGAGCCGGTCCACCGTCGTCGTCGTACACGGAGCCTCTTCCCCGGCATCGTCTTCCACGGTCTCAGATCTGCTTCCCGGAAGCCGACGCCAGGCGCAGAAGTACCACCGTCGTGGACAATGAACTGACTCCCCCGTTGCCGACCATGACTCACAGAGGCCGTCGCGACCATCGTTCTCCTCCTCGATTGGTAATGTGTGTATTGAATCACTTAGCAGTACATGTGCAGTTCCAATTTTGTTCATACCTACCCTTCAAATTTCTTGGGTGCTATTGTTCCCGTAAAAGTAATTGGTTATAGCCTCCATTGTCCAACAGAATATCAGCTTGTAATTGTGCGTCGCTCCTATATCGCGCTATGCTTGGGTAGGTTTTTCATCTGCAACCAGTAGTGTGGCAAATGATGGAAAGGTTTTTAGAACTAGCAAGATGCCCATGCGTTGCACGCATCAAGATGCATTTGTATGAGAAGTTTGTCTTGTGGGAGAAAAGGATGAACAAGAGAAGGCCTTATTTGCAAATCTGGAGAGGGGTATGGGTATCTTTTTGCAAAATTCCCATTTGTTACCTTCCTATCTCTCAGATATAAATCAGACGGCCTATATTGCAAGAAAAAAAGTATAGAGAAAAAAAGTATATAGTAAAGGAAGTAGAGATAAATATTAAATATTAAATATTAAATAAATATAACAGTAGAGAATAGAGTAGAGATAGCATGTTGAGATTTTTAAAGCTTCGCGCATTGCGATTCTGTTGGAGATGCTCTAACATGGCAGACGAGTGCTATAATGTTGCCCACAAGATGCGCGAGTATTACTAGTACTATATTTTTCTTGCCATGTTGTGATTTTAAAACCACGAGTGCGAACATGAAGAGGAGCAATGAAGACCAAACACGGGATATTCGAGACATCTTCAAGGAGCGTGGCAAGTTAAAGAGGAGCTGCACCGAACCTGTAAAACGAGCTTTGGTAAGTAACACCCTTTCAATTACTTTTGTGTAGCCTCATGTTCTTTGATGTGTATATGTTGTAGTTTTTGTTTCTCTTAAGAGTGGTGTTCTTCGATGTGTAATAAGAAGAGTCTTAATCGTCCTAATGCTTTCGTTTTTAGCTTGATGTAGGAAGTGGGTGTTCTCACCTTGTAGTCTGTTTTTATTTTTTTCCTTTTGAATTCACTTCTCCGAGTTCTGTTTATCTGGCTTCTACTAAATGGATCTGGGTTTCTCTAAGTATTGATCTAAAAAAGAAGTAACTTCATGTCAGGATGCAGTTCCTGCGAGGAGGGGAGTATGGTCAACCTCGAGATCATGTTTCCAAAATGAGGCTGGATTACACACAAGGTGCCAGTTCCCTAATGATGCTGGATTAGACACAAGGTGCAAATTCCCAGATGATGCTGGATTACACACAAGCCAGGTGGAGTCGTCAGCTGTTCGTGTCCTCGTGGCATTAGTAAAGGCTGAAAGAAAGCGTGCAGCAGCCCTTGAGAATGTAGCTGAGTTCCTGAAGAAGCGAAAAGAGCAATCAGATGCTCTCTTCACCCAAGCCAAAGAAGAGATGGAAGAAGCCAGAAATAAGCTAGCAGAGGCAGAGCAGGCTAGGCGTCTCCTGCTATCTAAAACTGTTGTCAATACAAAATTTCCTTCATAATAGCTAGGTTCAAATGTTTATCCAGTCAGCATGCCTGTTGTGATGTCCGTGCATCTACTGATGTGGCACAAAATGTATTTTTTCGGGTCATGTAATAACAGCAATTACTTTCCAAACAATAACAGACGAAGCATTGGACATGGTATAGTTCACGCGCAAGCCCGACATTCCAAGTTCAACTTCCACATCAAACTCATGTTCACAGATATCTGCACATTCATACATAATGTCCACAACCATGATTCACTTCAAAGCCAAAAAAAATGTGAGGAGAGTTATAAATAAAGAAAATCCTCTCCTAGTTCCTGCTACCAGTGCGAGCACAACAAGTCAAGACCATGCGTAAATTAATTATATTTTAGTCATTTTTTGTGTTATAAAATGCCTGCCGGCTCGCGGAAGGACGTGTTGCCGGCACACGTGCGGATTCAATGAAGGCAGGCAGGGCAGTCTTAAGCTGGTTGCACGCGGGCACGCAGCGAGGAGGCGTGCTCAGCCAGGCCTGCAGCGAGTGCGGCCCTCTTGGCCAGCGCGCCGGTTCAATGCCTGCGCTATGAGAGGTCGCGTCCGTGTCAGAGCAATTACGCGGCGAGGAGGCGTGCTCAGCTGACTATTCCTACAAAGGTGCTCCACCACGTACCCGGTACCCGCGAATGCAACAATCGTGCACCTAGGGTTTTAGGGTTTATTTGTTAACGTCGCCTTTATGTAACACTCATGTGTGCGAGACAGCGAGAGGCCGACTGCGTGCGTGCACCTCTTCTCTTCGTATATGTACTCCATCGTTTGTCTGGTGTCCAAAAAATTATAATAACTACTAGCAATGTGCCAATGCGTTGCCACACGATCAAAGTAGATTAATACATATTCACCGATTTGATAGAAAAAAGTCTAGTTTTGAAATACGTATATCACTAAAAATATGTTATGTTTCACTCAAAATATATTCCTTTGGCGGTTTTGATGAGATAAGGGAGGAATGTTGTTGGTTTCAAGATTCGAGAAGTGGTATATGTCTAATTTCTACTCTTACTAGCAAGATGCCCGTGCGTTGCACGGAACATCAAGATCTTGTGGGAGAAAAGGATGAACGAGGGAAGGCCTTATCTGCAAATGTGGTGAAGAGTGCGGGTAAATTGCCATATTTTCCTTCCTATCCGTCAGATATAAATCGGACGACCTACATTGCAGGATGGCAGGCCCACCATCATCACCAACTCTATTTTTATCCCTACTCTTATAAAAAGCATTGTCGGTGATGATCGTGTGCCTGCCATCCTGCAATATAGGCCGTCCGATCTATATCTGACGGATAGGAAGGAAACTATGGCAATTTTGCAAAAAGATACCCACACCCCTCTCCACATTTGCAAATAAGGCCTTCCCTCGTTCATCCTTTTCCCCCACAAGATAAACTACTCATACAAATGCATCTTGATGTTCCGTGCAACGCATGGGCATCTTGCTAGTTGTTGCAAAAAGCCCATGTGTGTGTGAGAGAGAGGGAGAGTGGAGGAGGACGGAGTGCATGTGTGACAAAGACACAAGGAGTGTGTGTGCGATAGGTATCAGCTTAAAATGAGGCGATAGTGTGTGTGTGCACGATCGAGAGGGCGTGTCTCAAGAAGGGAAGAAAAATCTACATAGATACAAGGAGCGGGAGAGAGACATGTATGCGATGGTGGAAGCACGAGTGTGCGGGTGTATAAACCTATCTAGAGGCTAGCTAGTCGATAAATGTTTGTGAGAGAAATACGAGTCGGGGTGCGAAAGCGAGAGTTTTGTGTGTGTGAGAGAGAGACGGTAGTCGGGAAGGGGAGTGGAAGCAGGAGTTGTGTGTGTGTGTCTGTGAGAGAGAGAGGAGATGGTAGTCGGGGTTGTCTGATCGGTAAACAAATGAATAATGTCAGTCTGGGATGGAGACGAAAAGGAGACCGCAACAAATGTTGTGTCTACAGGAGAGAGAGAGAGAGAGTAATTTTAGTGGTATGAGTCATATGTAGAGACATATAGGGTGTGTGAGAGAATCCCATAGAGAGAAAGACAAAGTGAAAGACGAGTGGAGACTGTGTGTGTGGCGGTGAAAAAGAAAGCTTAGGTACCGAGTGATACCAGAGAACAGTAGAGACGTGAGAGATAATGAAAACCGTGTAATGTATAATGATAGGGAGAGTGTGACACTTCTCAAGGGAGACGTCGAGAGACCATGTTTGCGAGGATAGGAGAAACATGAAGTGAGCGTGCGGGTGAGCTGGAGAAAAGAGAGTGATAGCTACCTGAAGGAGCATGCATGCGAGAGAGATGGGCGTGAAAGGAGTGAACAAAAAAGGGATTCAAATATTTGAATTCGAGATGATGATACATGTAATCCATACTCGAACCAAAATTGATCTATCAAACATGCATACTCATATGAATTCACGCACATCTATGTTATTTAATATGTAGATATTACTGATCCATACATTTTAGTAGAACATAATTTGGTTAAATTTTTTCGAATTCAACCTTAAGATTTCGAGATCGTTGTATTTGTAAATCATATTATACATATAAAGGAGCAGAATTCTTTGTTGTGCTTTTGAAAGTATATATAAAAAATGATGTATATAGAATGTAATTCCAATTGAAAATGGATCCCGCCCGAAAAAATAGAATACAAACGGGATTCGAATTGAGTTGGCACGGTAAACGTGCACTCTGCAAAATTTGAACGAAGCGGGGAAAGTCGCAGTAACCGCCCGAAACCAAAATCTGCGAGATGGAAATCACTACTGCCTATCCCTGCCACGCAAAGCCTATCTGCTGGATTTCTATAGGTTTCGATAGGGGTAGGTTTGTAATTTCACCCAAACGTGACGTAACCGCCTCTCACCCGGATTCATACACGGTGGGCGCCAAAACACAGTGTGTCCTCGGCCGAAATCGACTCCCTCCCCGATTCATATTCATACACGGTGGGCGCCAAAAACAAACTCTCGTCGGCAAATATTCGGTGTATGCGAGATTACCGTCCTATCCCCAACCGACTAATGTTGCTGTGATGTAGTAGAAATTTGAAACGGGGGCTATGTTTGTAAATTTCCTCGCATTTGAGACAAGCGCACCCTGAATACATGGTTCCCCCCTTCCTCTCTACCTCCCTTTTCCCCATTCATACTCCGTGGGCGCCAAAACACCCTCTCCACCCCACCCTCCTCCGTCCGCCACCCCATCTACCGCTGTCCTCCTCCACCATGCCGGAGCTGATACCCCGATGCCGCCGTCCATTACAAGAGATCGACCTCTCTCATCCACGGCTTCGGATCGGGATCCTTGCATCCCGTCCTCTCACTTCATCCCCGCCGTCGTCCACCTTGCCGACGCCGCTCCTACGACCGTCTTGTCCACCGCGCCCCACCGCCACCGTCTACCCTCCTAGATCTGCTTCCACACTGCCGACAGCCATCACTACCGCAGCACCGTCAAATTCTCAGCAGATGCATACACGGCGCCGCACCAGAGGCGGTACTCTCGCGTATCTGCTCAAATTATTTATTGCAGCAAGAAAATAGATCGCCACTGCTTTACTCTGATTTCTTGTCTTGGTTGCGAAGTTGCCTTCAGATCCGCCATGGCACGCTCAACACTATACTCCCAATGCTTATGGTTTTCCCCTTTTATATTCCACACTAGTTAAATCACAGTAGACTAAATTTCAAAATTGGGTCAGTCGATTTTTCAGAGGTCGCCGGAGTTTGCCAGTGTGATCGAAGGGGCTCCGGTGGTTGTGGGGCCTCGCCGAACGAAGAAAACTCGACGCGGGTGGGGTTGGGGCGGGGGTGGGGGTGGGGGTGGCGGAGGAACACAGGCTGTGGGGGCTGGTGGTCCGGTCGGCGGCCCGTGCGGTGTTCTGTATGGGAAGAATCAGAGACGAGGAAGAAGAAGGGGTAGGAGGCGTAGGATCTTCATCCAACCGCCTGAAATGGTCGAGAGACAGCTGGGAGTTGCATTCTTAATGCGCTCTGGTTCATCATGTGTGGGCACTGCGCAACCAACATTTTATTATCCAAAATCTGCTTGCTCTTCTTTACCATGTTCCTCTTCCGTTCTTCTTTAACATGTACTCTCTTCATTCCTAAATACAAGTCTTTGTATAGATTCCACCATGGACTACATATGGAGCAAAATGAGTGAATCTACACTCTAAAATGTATCTGGATACATCTGTATGTGATCCATAGTGGAAATCTCTACCAAGACTTATATTTTGGAACGGAGGGAGTATGATAGTAGTACAGTATGTTCCTTGTACTGAAGATGAGCAGGGACATTTGCAGTGTAGAGGTCTATACGGTCGGTTGTGATGGACACTTTGAGCCTCTTTGATTCGTAGGATCTTGTAAACATAGGAATAGGATTTGTAGTGGCCTGCCCACTTGAATCCTATAAGAATAGCAAGGAAATGCGGGGAGCTGTGTCGCCTTTGAGAGTTACACTGATATTAACAGTACCGCACCTTCACTTGAAGAGAGCTGGTATCCGAAGCCTTTCTAGCCGTACCGGCAATACTAGCACATATATTCCAGCAAGTTCCACTTTGCTGATTTTACTCTGATGCTTAAGGTTTTCCCGTTATATCTACACTATGATCTGTGTAGCTGCTTTGTGTCGCACTAGCAGCAGTCCACTCTTGAAGCTAAACACTGCAATGACTTACAAAATTGGCACCAAGGCATTGAGTGCCATTCTGGATGCAATGAAACTCATACGCTCCCCACCTGTTGATTCTTGTTCAGAATATGATCCTAATGACTATTCTAACCTCGAGGAGTCAAAGGCAGATGGCCTGTCCTGTTCACCCATCAAGGTGCCTGTTCTAATTTGGCAATGTTTTATTGATTGCGGGTATCTTGCATATGTTGTCTTGCATTTCTTCTACTTTGTTGCACCGCCATCTGCTTAGTTTACTCATCATATATGTCGAGATGCCATGCCCATCCATTATCAATACATATTCCATCTGTCATCATACCATGTTTTTCCACTCAAATGTTGTTCTTGTGCATCAGACATCAAAAAGGAAGAGGGTGATTGCCGAACCTGAAGGAGCACCAGCAAAGTCCTTGAAAAACGTGGTGGTGCCGGAGAAATCAGACAGCACCCCACTTATATTGGTTGTACAACCAGTGACACAAAACGTAGGACCGACTCCAGCAGACTGTACCCATACTTCACTGGCCACACCACTAGCCCCACCACACAGGACCTGCACTCCAGCAAAAGGTATACCGATTTCATTTGCCATAGCACCAGCTGTACCACAGAAAAATCCCACTCCAGCAAAAAGTACAGCAAGTCCACCGGCCGAAGACCTATCCCAACTGCAGAGACGGCCAATTCCTGCAGATTGGAACCCCATTCCATTTATTCCCAGTTTAAAAGACAATGCTTTCAATGTTGTTAGGGACTACGTGCATATATTCCCATCATGGGAAGATTATTGTGAAGACAAACACCATTTTCACATCTTCCTGTCCAACTTACGTGTAAGTGCTATTATTCATGGTTATTATTTTCCTGTTTTCTGCTGATTGAACACATCAATGATTTACATTACATTGTTGTAACTAGGCGAGGGTCAATCTGGATAGTCATGACGAGCAAAGCTTGCTTGTGCTTTTCAAGGAAGCATTGCAGCAGTATCGGTGTTACCTGAGGAAATCACACTTTGATGGCAAGTCTATAAACGAATTTCCGGTGAAGTCTCCTGTGCTAAATTTAGAAGACATTGAATGGAAAAACCTTGTTATGCACTGGTCTCGTTCCCAGGATGAGGTACTGTCTATGAAATCACATGACAATTTGAACTTCTACTTTTCCGCATGTGCCTTACGGATCTTTTTTGCAGGAAATCTGCTCGAAGAAGAATTCCGGTTTGACAAGAACGACAGGATATCGCAAATATGCTGCCTGCTGCTTTGCTCTTGTTAGTACCTGTTGTCCTGTATCACTGTACTTGCATACATACCTGGTTCATTATGTGACAGCAGTATGCATGATAGCTTGCTTATCAATTGTTCGCTCCAAATTATCTGATCTGTATGAATGGTTACATTAGTGTAGAATATATCCAATGCCAATGTTTTTTTAGCTCTGCATTGTTCTTGTAAGTACATGTGTCCTTTATCAGTGTACTTATAATGACAGGTAGTTGTTCATGTACCATCACTCTGCAGCTTATTTTCCTTTGCCCTCCATTTTCTACACATCAGATCTATATTTACTCTTACCATAAGGTTGGTACTGAAGAAGTTTAGCTGTGCATTGCTCTTGGCTGTACCTTTTGCCTGTATCGCTGCACTTACATTTATAGCTACTTGGTTATGTAGCATCACTCTTCATCTTATCTTAAATATTCTCCATTTTTTCGTATATTATCACATCTATATTTACTCTTAACAAAATGTAGAATAAAGGCAATGCTTTTGAAGAAGATTCTGTGGTAAACTTCTTGAATTGCCCCCCCCCATCAGCATGGACAAGGCCTTTATAGAGCCTGTCTTCACCAATAATGTAAGTTTGTCCATCTCAAGCCTTCAAACTTTGTTGTATATATTTGGTTAGGCATGACTGCAACAGCTGTTTATTTTTGGTGTTTGCATCAAATTGCTTGTTTAAAGTTTATTATGTAGTTCATAAACAAAAGTTTGTCCTTTCTCAATTTAAGTTTTCAGTTGTACAACCAAGTTCCTTCTTCATACCATGTAAATTAAACTATACAGAGCAAGTGATCTTCTTTTGCACTGCATGTATGCTTCTGTTCTTCATCCGTAATCCAGTGGTGTGGTGAACCTACCCACTACAGCACAATGTCATATTCTGCAATGTCTTAACTATGAACAATGTCATATCATTCTACTATTATTTAAACCGTCTCTTTATTTGCCAATCTGAAATGGTATAAATTGACAGCACACTAACCATTGATACTTATGAGTTCTTGATCTGTAATCCAGTGGTGTCGTGAAGCTGCCAACTCCTTCACAATGTCATTTCCTGCCATGTCTTGACCTGAACAATACCATATTGTGTTAATGCAATTTTAAACTGTGTCACTTTATTCGTCAGTAAGAAATGTGATGAATTGTCAGCACTGATACTTTTATGTGCAAAACCTGTCATCTGTCTGCTTGTTTATCTTTCAGAGTGAGGAAGATATAAGTGTTGAACAAGCGCAGTCTCATCATCTTGCTCAGCTGCTTGCGCTGCAGCTCCCCAGCAGGGCTAACCTTTCTTGAACTCTATTGAAGTGCTGTCGGTTTTGTATATTATTTTGTCGGCGTGTTTATTTGCACTGGTGGCGATCTTTGATGCCCAGTGTATGTAATCTGCTGTCTGCTTGTGCTTTATTATCATAGTGGCGAACTTTGATGCCCAGTGGATGTAATATGCCGTAATTTCTTTATTGTATAGTCTAGGTTTTTTCTTATTCACGATGCTGCAGTTATTTTACTGTATATATATCCTGTCTTCGCAGTAAACCGGCCAAACCGTAAAATTACGGTACATAATCGGGCCGTCATGCAATCACGATGTAGGTTGGGCCTGAAACGTGCCGAACAGCTCACGGGCCGGCAGCAGCCCGAAATGAACCCCGGCCCATGATTGTGCGAATCAAATCACGGGCTTTTAACAGGCCAAAATTGTCTCGGTCCTTGTTTGGCCCAATCAGATATCGGCTGCGAGCAGGCCGGATGCAAACCGGGCCGTAGTTAGGCCCAACTATATGACGGGCTTTTAACAGGCCAAAATTAATATAGGGCCGAAATGTTAAACGGGCCCTTAATAGGCCAAAACTAATATCAGGCCGAATTACTAAGTGGGCCTTTAGCAAGTGGGCCCAAAAGCATAGTGTCCAGTTGACGGGCCGAATCTGATATGGGCCATAATTGAGCCCAAAGCCTCTTAAAGGGCCGGACCTGATCTGGGCCGTAATTTGGCCCGGAACGGCTTTTAAGGGGCCGGATCTCATATGGGCCACTATTAGGCCCGGAGCGTGGCAGGCCATTAATGGACCGGATCAAATATGGGCCGGCATTTGGCCCAAAACATGGCAGCCAGTTAATGGACCGGCCAACTAGGGTCCTCAAAATCTTGTGGGCCTACACCTGGGCCGACCCATTAATGTTGGTGAAATCTCGTGGGCCTTTAGCTGGGCCGACCCATTATGATCCGCAAGAATCTTGTGGGCCTTTACTGGGCCGGCCCATTATGGCACACAAAAATCTTGTGGGCCTTTACCTGGGCCGGCCCATTATGGCCCGCAAAATCTTATGGGCCTTTAGCTGGGCCAGCCCATTATGGTCCACAAAATCTCATGGGCCTTTAGCTGGGCCGGCCCATTATGGTCCGCAAAATCTTGTGGGCCTTCAGTTGGGCCGGCCATTTTAACTTGATGGGCCGGTCCACGTGTCAACATATCATAGGCATGTCTCGCCCATTGGATGAGTGACATCTGTGCCAACGCGGACCTGACACGTGTCTCCTCCAGCCAATGATGATTTTACACGTGGAAAATCCCCATTGGTCGGGGCTGCTAACGGGTTATCGGATCCAAAACCCGACCCGATAGCTTAACCGTGTTCCATTACGGTGGATGCCACGTGTCGGTCACCCTTGACGAAAGCACTTTTGTGACGCACGATTTATCGTCATGGAAGTGGACACTTCTGTGATGATAATTTTGGTCATGTCATGGAACACTTCTACGACAGCACATGTATGACTATCTTGATTATGTCATAAATTTGTCATGGATGTACATGCATGACAAAAAACGTGACGTACTGTGACAAACACGTATCATCACGGAAGTGTCTTTTTTTGTAGTGTGTATAAGTTATGGAGAAAGCAATAGCAACAAACTAAACGATCATCGTGCTAAGCTAACGGATGGGCCAAGTCAATCACATCATTCTCTAATGATGTGATCCCGTTAATCAAATGACAACTCATGTCTATGGTTAGGAAACATAACCATCATTGATTCAACGAGCTAGTTAAGTAGAGGCAAACTAGTGACACTCTGTTTGTCTATGTATTCACACATGTACTAAGTTTTTGGTTAATACAATTCTAGCATGAATAATAAACATTTATCATGATATAAGGAAATATAAATAACAACTTTATTATTGCCTCTAAGGTATATTTCCTTCAGTCTTCCACTTGCACTAGAGTCAATAATCTAGATTACATTGTGATGATTCTAACGCCCATGGAGTCTTGGTGTTGATCATGTTTTGCTCATGAGAGAGGCTTAGTCAACGGGTCTGCAACATTCAGATCCATATGTATCTTGCAGATCTCTATGTCTCCCTCCTTGACTTGATCACGGATGGAATTGAAGCGTCTCTTGATGTGCTTGGTTCTCTTGTGAAATCTGGATTCCTTTGCCAAGCCAATTGCACCAGTATTGTCACAAAAGATTTTCATTGGACCCGATGCACTAGGTATGACACCTAGATCGGATATGAACTCCTTCATCCAGACTCTTTCATTTGTTGCTTCCGAAGCAGCTATGTATTCCGCTTCACACATATATCCCGCCACGACACTTTGCTTGGAACTGCACCAACTGACAGCTCCACCATTTAATAAAAACACGTATCCGGTTTGTGACTTAGAGTCATCCGGATCAGTGTCAAAGCTTGCATCGACATAACCGTTTACGACGAGCTCTTTGTCACCTCCATATACAAGAAACATATCCTTAGTCCTTTTCAGGTATTTTAGGATACTCTTGACCGCTGTCCAGTGATCCACTCCTGGATTACTTTGGTACCTCCCTGCTAAACTGATAGCAAGGCATACATCAGGTCTAGTACACAGCATTGCATACATGATAGAGCCTATGGCTGAAGCATAGGGAACACCTTTCATTTTCTTTCTATCTACTGCAGTGGTCGGGCATAGAGTCTGACTCAACTTAACACCTTGTAATACAGGCAAGAACCCTTTCTTTGCCTGATCCATTTTGAACTTCTTCAAAACTTTATCAAGGTATGTGCTTTGTGAAAGTCCAATTAAGCGTCTTGATCTATCTCGGTAGATCTTGATGCCCAATATATAAGCAGCTTCACCGAGGTCTTTCATTGAAAAATTCTTATTCAATTATCCTTTTATGTTATTCAGAAATTCAGTGCCTTTTCCGATCAACAATATATCATCTACATATAATATCAGAAATGCCACGGAGCTACCACTCACTTTCTTGTAAATACAGGCTTCTCCAAAAGTCTGTATAAAACCATATGCTTTGATCACACTATCAAAGCGTATATTCCAACTCCGAGAGGCTTGCACCAGTCCATAAATGGATTGCTGGAGTTTGCACACTTTGTTATCACCTTTTGGATCGACAAAACCTTCTGGTTGCATCATATACAACTCTTCTTTAAGATATCCATTAAGGAATGCAGTTTTGACATCCATTTGCTAAATTTCATAATCATAAAATGCGGCAATTGCTAACATGATTCGGACGGACTTAAGCATCGCTACGGGTGAGAAGGTCTCATCGTAGTCAACTCCTTGAACTTGTCGAAAACCTTTTGCAACAAGTCGAGCTTTGTAGACAGTAATATTACCGTCAGCGTCAGTCTTCTTCTTGAAGATCCATTTATTCTCTATGGCCTGCCGATCATCGGGCAAGTCAACCAAAGTCCACACTTTGTTCTCATACATGGATCCCATCTCAGATTTTCATGGCCTCAAGCCATTTTGCGGAATCTGGGCTCATCATCGCTTCCTCATAGTTCGTAGGTTCGTCATGGTCAAGTAACATGACTTCCAGAACAGGATTACCGTACCACTCTGGTGCGGTTCTTACTCTGGTTGACCTACGAGGTTCGGTAGTAACTTGATCAGAAGTTTCATGATCATCATCATTAGCTTCCTCACTTACTGGTGTAGGAATCACTGGAACTGATTTCAGTGATGAACAACTTTCCAATAAGGGAGAAGGTACAATTACCTCATCAAGTTCTACTTTCCTCCCACTCACTTCTTTTGAGAGAAACTCCTTCTCTAGAAAGGATCCATTCTTAGCAACGAATATCTTGCCTTCGGATCTGTGATAGAAGGTGTACCCAACAGTCTCCTTTGGGTGTCCTATGAAGACACATTTCTCCAATTTGGGTTTGAGCTTATCAGGTTGAAGATTTTTCACATAAGCATCGCAACCCCAAACTTTAAGAAATGGCAACTTGGGTTTCTTGCCAAACCACGGTTCATAAGGTCTCATCTCAACGGATTTAGATGGTGCCCTATTTAATGTGAATGCAGTCGTCTCTAAAGCATAACCCCAAAAGGATAGCGGTAAATCAGTAAGAGACAACATAGATCGCACCATATCTAGTAAAGTATGATTACGACATTCGGACACACCATTACGCTGTGGTGTTTCGGGTGGCGTGAGTTGTGAAACTATTCCGCATTGTTTCAAATGAAGACCAAACTCGTAACTCAAATATTCTCCTCCATGATCAGATCATAGAAACTTTATTTTCTTCACTATGAAATTCTTTGAACTTTTCAAATGTTTCAGACTTATGTTTCATTAAGTAGATATACCCACATCTGCTCAAATCATCTGTGAAGGTGAGAAAATAACGATATCCGCCGCGAGCTTCAATGTTCATTGGACCACATACATCAGTATGTATGATTTCCAATAACTCTGTTGCTCACTCCATTTTCCGGAGAACGGAGTTTTAGTCATCTTGCCCATAAGGCATGGTTCGCAAGTACCAAGTGATTCATAATCAAGTGATTCCAGAAGTCCATCAGAATGGAGTTTCTTCATGCGCTTTACACCAATATGACCCAAACAGCAGTGCCACAAATAAGTTGCACTATCATTATCAACTCTGCAGCTTTTGGCTTCAATACTACGAACATGTGTATCACTACTATCACGATTTAGTAAAAATAGACCACTCACCAAGGGTGCATGACCATAAAAGATATTACTCATATAAATAGAACAACCACTATTCTCTAATTAAATGAATAACTGTCTCGCATCAAACAAGATCCAGATATAATGTTCATGCTCAACGCTGGCACTAAATAACAATTATTTAGGTCTAAAACTAATCCCGAAGGTAGATGTAGAGGCAGCGTGCCGACGGTGATCACATCGACTTTGGAACCATTTCCTATGCGCGCCGTCACCTTGTCCTTAGCCAATCTTCGCTTAATCCGTAGCCCTTATTTCGAGTTGCAAATGTTAGCAACTGAACCAGTATCAAATACCCAGGCACTACTGTGAGCATTAGTAAGGTACACATCAATAACATGTTTATCAAATATACCTTTCACTTTGCCATCCTTCTTCTCCACCAAATACTTGGGGCAGTTCCGCTTCCAGTGACCACTCCCTTTGCAGTAGAAGCACTCAGTCTCAGGCTTAGGTCCAGACTTGGGTTTCATCACTTGAGCAGAAACTGGCTTGCTGTTCTTCTTGAAGTTCCCCTTCTTCCCTTTACCCTTTTTATTGAAATTGGTGGTCTTGTTGACCATCAACACTTGATGCTCCTTCTTGATTTCTACCTCCGCAGCCTTTAGCATTGAGAAGAGCTAAGGAATCATCTTATCCATCCCTTGCATATTATAGTTCATCATGAAGCTCTTGTAGCTTGGTGGCAGTGATTGAAGAACTCTATCAATGACACTATCATCAGGAAGATTAACTCCCAGTTGAGTCAAATGGTTGCGGTACCCAGACATTCTGAGTATATGTTCACTGACAGAACTATTCTCCTCCATCTTGCAGTTGTAGAACTTATTGGAGACTTCATATCTCTCAATCTGGGCATTTACTTAAAATATTAACTTCAACTCCTGGAACATCTCATATGCTCCATGACGTTCAAAACGTCGTTGAAGTCCCGGTTCTAAGCCGTAAAGCATGGCACACTACTATCGAGTAGTCATCAGCTTTGCTCTGCCAGGTGTTCACAACATATGGTGTTGCTCCTGCAGCGGGTTTGTCACCTAGCGGTGCTTCTAGGACGTAATTCTTTTGTGCAGCAATGAGGATAATCCTCAAGTTACGGACCCAGTCCGTGTAGTTGCTACCATTATCTTTCAACTTAGCTTTCTCTAGGAACACATTAAAATTCAACGGAACAACAGCACGGGCATCTATCTACAACAACATAGACATGCAAAATACTATCAAGTACTAAGTTCATGATAAATTAAAGTTCAATTAATCAAATTACTTAAGAACTCCCACTTAGATAGACATCTCTCTAATCATCTAAGTGATCACGTGATCCATATCAACTAAACCATTTCCAATCATCACGTGAGATGGAGTAGTTTTCAATGGTGAACATCACTATGTTGATCATATATACCATATGATTCACGCTCGACCTTTCGGTCTCGGTGTTCCGAGGCCATATCTGCATATGCTAGGCTCGTCAAGTTTAACCTGAGTATTCTGCGTGTGCAAAACTGGCTTGCACCCATTGTATGTGAACGTAGAGCTTATCACACCCGATCATCACACGGTGTCTCGGCACGACGAACTGTAGCAACGGTGCATACTCCGGGAGAACACTTATACCTTGAAATTTAGTGAGAGGTCATCTTATAATGCTACCATCGAACTAAGAAAAATAAGATGCATAAAGGATAAACATCACATGCAATCAATATAAGTGATATGATATGGCCATCATCATCTTGTGCTTTTGATCTCCATCTCCAAAGCACCGTCATGATCACCATCGTCGCCGGCTTGACACCTTGATCTCCATCGAAGCATTGTTGTCGTCTCGCCAACTATTGTTTCTACGACTATCGCTACCGCTTAGTGATAAAGTAAAGCAATTACATGGCGATTTCATTCCATACAATAAAGCAACAACCATATGGCTCCTGCCAGTTGTCGATAACTGTGTTACAAAACATGATCATCTCACACAATAAAATTTAGCATCATGTCTTGACCATATCACATCACAACATGCCCTGCAAAAACAAGTTAGACGTCCTCTACTTTGTTGTTGCAAGTTTTACGTGGCTGCTACGGGCTGAACAAGAACCGTTCTTACCTACGCATCAAAAACCACAACGCGGTATAGTGATTGCTTTTGATCTTCATAAAGAACCCTGTTCATTGAATCCGATTCAACTAAAGTTGGAGAAACAGACACCCACTAGTCACCGGTGTGCGAAGCACGTCGGTAGAACCAGTCTCACGTAAGCGTACACGTAATGTCGGTCTGGGCCGCTTCATCCAACAATGTCGCCTAGTCAAGAATCAACTAGTGACGGCAAGTAATATGTATCTACCAACGCTCACAACTCCTTTGTGTTCTACTCGTGCATATAACATCTACGCATAGACCTGGCTTGGATGCCACTGTTGGGGAATGCAGTAATTTCAAAAAAATTCCTACGCACACGCAAGATCATGGTGATGCATAGCAACAAGAGGGGAGAGTATTGTCTACGTACCCTCATAGACCGTAAGCGGAAGTGTTATGACAACGCGGTTTATGTAGTCGTACGTCTTCACGATCGACCGATCCTAGCACCGAAGGTACGGCACCTCCGCGATCTGCAACGTTCAGTTTGGTGACGTCCCATGAACTCACGATCCAGTAGAGCTTCGAGGGAGAGCTTCGTCAGCACGACAGCATGATGACGGTGATGATGATGCTACCAGAACAGGCCTTCGCCTAAGCACTGCTACGATATGACCGAGGTGGATTATGGTGGAGGGGGGCACCTCACATAGCTGGAAACAATCAACTTGTGTGTTCTAGGGTGCCCCCTGCCCCCATATATAAAGGAGCAAGGGGGAGACCGACCGCCCTTGGGGCGTGCCAAGGAGAGGGGAAGTCCTCCTCCTAGTAGGTGTAGGACTCCCCTTTTCCTATTCCAACTAGGAGGGGGAAGGGGGAAGGAAGGAGAGGGAGGGAGGGAGGAAAGAGGGGGTGCCGCCCCCCTCCTTGTCCAATTCGAACTCCCAAGGGGGGGGGGGCAGCCCTAGGCCCTCTCCTCTCTCTCCCACAAGGCCCATGTTGGCCCATTAGTTCCCCCAGGGGTTCCGATAACCCCCCCCCCCCTCGGCACTCCGATAAATATCCAGTGACCCCCGGAACTCATCCGGTGTCCGAATATAGTCGTCCAATATATCAATCTTTATCTCCCGGCCATTTTGAGACTCGTCGTCATGTCCGTGATCACATCTGGGACTCCAAACTATCTTCAGTACATCAAAACACATAAACTCGTAATACCGATCATCACTGAACGTTAAGCATCCGGACCCTACGGGTTCGAGAACTATGTAGGCATGACGGAGACATGTCTCCAGTCAATAACCAATAGCGGAACCTGGATGCTCATATTGGTTCCTACACATTCTACGAAGATCTTTGTCGGTCAAATCGCATAACAACATATGTTGTTCCCTTTGTCATCGGTATGTTACTTGCCCGAGATTCGATCGTCGGTATCTCAATACCTAGTTCAATCTCGTTACCGGAAAGTCTCTTTACTCGTTCTGTAATGCATCATCCAGCGGCTAATTCATTAGTCACATTGCTTGCAAGGCTTATAGTGATGTGCATTACCGAGAGGGCCAGAGATACCTCTTCGACAATCGGAGTGAAAAATTCTAATCTTGATCTATGCCAACTGAACAAACACCATCGGAGACACATGTAGAGCACCATAATCACCCAGTTACGTTGTGACGTTTGGTAGCACACAAAGTGTTCCTCCGGTATTCGGGAGTTGCATGATCTCATAGTCATAGGAACATGTATAAGTTATGGAGAAAGCAATAGCAACAAACTAAATGATCATCGTGCTAAGCTAACGAATGTGTCAAGTCAATCACATCATTCTCTAATGATGTGATCCCGTTAATCAAATGACAACTCTTGTCTATGATTAGGAAACATAACCATCATTGATTCAACGAGCTAGTTAAGTAGAGGCAAACTAGTGACACTCTATTTGTCTATGTATTCACACATGTACTAAGTTTCTGGTTAATACAATTCTAGCATGAATAATAAACATTTATCATGATATAAGGAAATATAAATAACAACTTTATTATTGCCTCTAGGGCATATTTCCTTCACGTGCAGGGGTCACTCTCAAGCGTGTACTCCTGATCCACCATGTGGGACACATAGGCTTCCCGAGCTGCCTCTCCAGAACCTCCGCCGAGGCGCCCTTTGCCCCATGCTGCGGAGCCCAGTGTACTTCCCTGGTGGCTATAGGGTGGAGCTCTATTGGGACCGTGCGGAGCAACGCCCGGACCTACTCCACCCGGGGGAGGCAAGGGCGCGGCTGGATGTCCGGCACCGCTGGTCGTGCTAGCGCTGGCGAGCCCCCCTAGTGCACCTGGGAGCGCGCGGGCGCGATGAGGCCCATCGTGCGACATGGCCACAACTTGAGATGTCAGTAGGCAGCAGAAAGGCGGCGTACCCCTGGCTGCAGCATCCAATAGCTCGGCGATGCGTTCCAGCAACGCATCACAACCACTCTCCATCTGGCGGCACCGCAACAGCTCCCACACCACCACGAGCACGGGAGTTGTTGCGGTGTCACATGATCGAGAGTGTGTGGCGCCATTGCTACCGCATAGCTTGAGGATCTTGCGGTGGCCCGTGCATGCCGTGATGTGAGGGTGGAAGGCGTCGGTCCGCGCCACCCGCGTCCCACGGTGTGCAGGCCGCCTGGAGCGCGGAGTTAAGGTCTTATTGGGTGGACGGTGCCGCCCTGATGGGCCAAGCAGCCCACTGGTCGGTGTTGGTCCTCGGGTCACCGGACATCGAGATCGCGGGGCATTGGCGGATCAGCTGACGGAAGAGAGGCTTCGGTGCACCCCTACCTGGCGCGCCAAATGTAAGATTAGGGGTCCCGACAAACCCTTGAGGTTCGAACACTGGGGTGCGCAGGCAGATCTCTCTCCCCCGTGAGCCAACTCTCGCAACGATCTCTAAGCCTAGCTTGCCGAACCCGAAGAACAAGGGACACAAGGGTTTATACTGGTTCGGGCCACTGTTGTGGTGTAATACCCTACCCTAGTGTGGTGTGGTGGATTGCCTTGTATGTTGAGGATGAACAAGTACAAGGGATGAACAACCTCATGAGGAGAGGTGTCCTTGAGCTCGATGAGCTAGTGTGTGTGTGGATGGTCTGGATTCTCCCTCTTTCTATGGTGGTGGCTAGTCCTATTTATAGAGGCCCTGGTCCTCTTCCCAAATATTAGGCGGGAAGGGATCCCACAATGGACAGTTTGAAGGGGGACAACTAGTACAAGTTATCCTGGCTAAAGGTGGTCTTCGCCCGCCAAAGGCTCTGGTGGTGATGCCGCCGTGGGCTCCGTGGTAACCTCCGTCCTGCCGTCCTGCTGGTCTTGGTCTTGTTGCATCAATATGGAAACCCTTGCCTAACGCCTCGGGACTCTTCGCATGCGCTTGCCTCTTTAGCACCAAAGAGGAAACTGGCACTCTGCGCCCATTGGCGCCTGCCTGGCCTTGGTCGTCGTGGCTCACGTCACGTGAACCTCGTGAGGTGCCCCTTGCATAGATATCTTTGCTCCTCGGGAGCTGGCCTAGGGAGGCTGCCCCAGAGGAGGTGTTTGTGTCGTCCGCCTCGCGAGGCTTGGCCCCTCACGAGGGTCTTGAGTGGTTGCAGGTGAAGATGGGTCGTACCAGGCTGCTGGCAGAGCCACGCCCTAGGCCGCAGGAAGGCAAGTCTAGGTACCCCCATTCCTAGGACGCCGACAACTGGTGCTTCTAGTAGCCCCTAGGTATTTGATACCGGTTTAGTTGCTTAGATTAGTAACTCAAAACAGGAGTTGCAGAATAAACAGAGACTAGTTAAGGGCGAGGTAACGATGTGTGTTGGAAGTGTTTCCAAGATTGATACGATCACCATAGCACACTCCCTCTACCTTCGGGATTAGTGTTGAGCCTAAATAAATGTTATTTGGTGTTTGCGTTGAGCATGAACAAGATTAGATCGTGTTTATTGCGAGACGGTTATTCATTGAAGTCAGAGAATAATGAATAATATCTTTTATGGTCATGCACCCTTGGAGAGTGGTCTATTCTTGCTGAATCTCGGTTGTAGTGATACACATATTCATAATATTGATGCCAAAAGATGCAAAGTTGATAATGATAGTGCAACATATTTGTAGCACTGCCGTTTAGGTCATATTGGTGTAAAGCACATGAAGAAACTCCATGCAGATGGGATTTGGGAATCACTTGATTACGAATCATTTGATACTTGCAAACCATACCTCATGGGCAAGATGACTAAAACTTCGTTCTCCAGAACAATGGAGCGAGCTAATGACATATTGGAAATAATACATACCGATGTATGTAGTCCGATGAGTGTTGAGGCACGCAGCGGGTATCGTTATTTTCTGACCTTCACATATGATTTGAGTAGGTATGGGTATATCAACTTGATGAAACACAAGTCTGAAACTTTTGAAAAGTTCAAAGAATTTCAGAGTGAAGTGAAGAATTATCATAACAAGAAAATAAAGTTTCTACGATCTGATCATTGAGGTGAATATTTGAGTTACGAGTTTGGCCTTCATTTAAAACAATGTGGAATAGTTTCACAACTCACGCCACCTGGAACACCACAGCGTAATGGTGTGTCTGAGCGTTGTAACCGTACTTTATTAGATATGGTTGGATCTATGATGTCTCTTACTGATTTACCACTATTGTTTTAAGGTTATGCATTAGAGACAGTCGCAGTCACGTTAAATAGGGCACCATCTAAATCCGTTGAGACGACATCATATGAACTGTGGTTTGGCAAAAAAACCTAAGTTGTCATTTCTTAAAGTTTGGGAAGGCGATTCTTATGTCAAAAGGCTTCAACCTGATACGCTCGAACCCAAATCGGAAAAGTCCGTCTTCATAGGATACCCTAAAGAAACTATTGGGTATACCTTCTACCACAGATCCGAAGGCAAGATCTTTGTTGCTAAGAATGGGTCCTTTCTAGAGAAGGAGTTTCTCTCGAAAGAAGTGAGTTGGAGGAAAGTAGAACTTGATGAGGTAATTGTACCTTCTCTCGAATTGGAAAGTAGCACATCACAGAAAACCGTTCATGTGATGCCTATACCAACTAGAGAGGAAACTAATGATGATGATCATGAAACTTCAGATCAAGTTACTACTAAACCTCATAGGTCGACCAGAACACGACCTGCACCAGAGTGGTACGGTAATCCTATCCTGGAAGTCATGTTACTAGACCAAGGTGGACCTACGAACTTTGAAGAAGCTATGATGAGCCCAGATTCCAACAGATGGCTTGAGGCCATGAAATCTGAGATAGGATCCATGTATGAGAACAAAGTATGGACTTTGGTGGATTTGCCCGATGATCGGCAAGCCATTGAGAATTAATGGATCTTCAAGAAGAAGACTGATGCTGATCGTAATGTTACTGTCTACAAAGCTCGACTTTTCGCAAAAGATTTTCAACAAGTTCAAGAAGTTGACTACGATGAGACTTTCTCATCCGTATAGATGCTTAAGTCTGTCCGAATCATGTTAGCAATTGCCGCATTTTATGATTATGAAATCTGGCAAATGGACGTCAAAACTGCATTTCTCAATGGATATCTTAAATAAGAGTTGTATATTATGCAACCAGAAGGTTTTGTCGATAATAAAGGTGCTGACAAACTGTGCAAGCTCCAGTGATCCATCTATGGACTGGTGCAAGCATCTCGGAGTTGGAATATACGCTTTTATGAGGTGATCAAAGCATAAGGTTTTGTACAGACTTACAGTGAAGCATGTATTTGCAAGAAAGTGAGTGGGAGCTCAGTAGCATTTCTGATATTATATGCGGATGACATATTATTGATTAGAAATGATACAGAATTTCAGGAGAGCATAAAAGGATATTTGAATAAGAATTTTTCAATGAAAGACCTCGATGAAGCTGCTTATATATTGGGCATCAAGATCTATAGAGATAGATCAAGATGCTTAATAGGACTTTCACAAAGCACATGCCTTGATAAAGTTTTGAAGAAGTTCAAAATGGATCAGTCAAAGAAAGGGTTCTTGCCTATATTACAAGGTGTGAAGTTGAGTCAGACTCAAAGCCCGACCACTGCAGAAGATAGAGAGAAAATGAAGTCATTCCCTATGCCTCAGCCATAGGTTCTATCATGTATGCTATGCTATGTACCAGACCTAATGTGTGCCTTGCCATAAGTCATGAAGGGAGGTACCAAAGTAATCCAAGAGTGGATCACTGGACAATGGTCAAGAACATCCTGAAGTACCTGAAAAGGACCAAGGATATGTTTCTCGTTTATGGAGGTGACTAAGAGCTTGCCATAAATGGTTACGTCGATGCTAGTTTCGACACTAATCTGGATGACTCTAAGTCACAAACCAGATATGTATTTATATTGAAAGGTGGAGCTGTTAGTTGGTGCAGTTCCAAGTAGAGCATCATGGCGGGATCTACGTGTGAAGCGGAGTACATAGCTGCTTTGGAAGCAACACATGAAGGAGTCTGGATGAAGGAGTTCATATCCGATCTGGGTGTAATACCCAGTGCATCGGGTCCAATGAAAATCTTTTGTGACAACACTAGAGCAATTGCCTTGGCGAAGGAATCCGGGTTTCACAAGAGAACCAAACACATCAAGAGACGCTTCAACTCCATTCGTGAAAAGATTAAGGATGGAGACATAGAGATTTGCAAAATACACACGGATCTGAATGTGGCAAACCCATTGACTAAGCCTCTTCTGCAAGCAAAACATGATCAGCACCAAGACTCCATGGGTGTTAGATTCATTATAATGTAATCTAGATTATTGACTCTAGTGCAAGTGGGAGACTGAAGTAAATATGCCCTAGAGGCAATAATAAAGTTGTTATTTTATATTTCCTTATTCATGATAAAGGCTTATTATTCATCTTAGAATTGTATTGATCAGAAACTTAAATACATGTGTGAATACATAAACAAATATTGTGTCCCTAGTAAGCCTCTACTAGACAAGCTCGTTGATCAAAGATGGTTAAGGTTTCCTAACCATAGACATGTGTTGTCATTTGATAACGGGATCACATCATTAGGAGAATGATCTGATGGACAAGACCCATCCGTTAGCTTAGCATAATAATTGTTCAATTTATTGCTATTGGTTTCTTTTTGTCAAATACATATTCCTTTGACTATGAGATTTAGCAACTCACGGATACCGGATGAATACCTTGTGTGTTATCAAACGTCACAACATAACTGGGTGATCATAAAGATGCTCTACAGGTATCTCCGACGGTGTTTGTTGAGCTCGCATAGATCGAGATTAGGATTTGTCACTCTGAGTATCGGAGATGTATCTTTGGGCCCTCTCGGTAATATACATCATAGCTTGCAATCAAATTACTAAGGAGTTAGTTACAAGGTGATGTATTATGGAATGATAAAAGAGACTTGCCGGTAACGAGATTGAACTAGGTATGAAGATACCGATGATCGAATCTCGGACAAGTAACATATCGATGGACAAAGGGAATTACGTATGTTGTCATAATGGTTTGACCGATAAAGATCTTCGTAGAATATGTAGGAGCCAATATGGAATCCAGGTTCCGATATTGGTTATTGACCAGAGAGGTGTCTCGGTCATGTCTACATAGTTCTCGAACCCGTAGGGTCCGCACGCTAAACATTCGTTGATGATATAGTGTTATATGAGTTATATGATTTGGTGACCGAATGTTGTTCGAAGTCCCGGATGAGATCACGGACATGGATAGGAGTCTCGAAATGGCCGATAGGTAAATATTGATATATAGGAGGATGATGTTCGGACACCGGAAGTGTTTCGGAGTGCACCAGGTAGTCATTGGGTCACGGAAGGGGTTCCGGACACCCCAGGTTTGTGAAATTTTATGATTTTCGAAATTACACTTTAACCATAAGGAATTAGAGAAAACTTTCAACATGTGGAAGGAGTGGTTTTGCAGCAGCTTTCCAATGCCATATTATTTGCCTCGATTCGATAAACGGTTTAGAAATCTGATCACGGGATCAGAATAATATTTTGATCATAACCTGACCTGCCTGAGTAACGCGCCTGAACTTCCCTCTGTACGAACCCGACCTTCGGGCTATCTTCGCAACCGTGGCTTTCCTCACGAATTATTCTTGTTAGTCGTGTTCTATGTGATGTAAGTGTAATCTACAAATGATTTTTAGCAACTAAGTATCCATTTTAAATAGGAATCTCGCTCATAGGCGGATTTTACACTCGGCTCGTGATGAAATTGTGTTTTTTGCACTTTTACTGCCTTAGTTGTTCGACCTGAACTTCCCCCTGTGCTAGGTTGAACTTCCGCCAACTTTGACCAAACGGGGATTGCTATATACTATTGGAAAGCTATGGACACGAGTATCATGACCCAAGTTAAATTTTTCGCAAAATGTAAGCAGTTTAAGAGCAGTTTTGAAAACCGTTTTTTCTTCACACAAAAAACGTGAATCGTAATTTCGATCGCATTTCTAAACCGTTTATCGGAATGAGGCAAATAATATGGCGTTGGAAAGCTGCTGCAAAACCACTCCTTCCACATGTTGAAAGTTTTCTCTAATTCCTTATGGTTAAAGTGTAATTTCGAAAATCATAAAATTTCGCAAACCGAACACCTGACTTCGTATTTTCGATGTCATTTCTAAATGGCTAATCCAATTGAGACAAATGATATGGCATTGGAAAGCTTATAAAAATGCGCTACTTTTTCATGTTGAAAGTGTTTTCTAATTTTGAATGGTTGAGAGTAATTTAGAAAACGGTACAAGTCCTATCGAGTTCGTATTTTCGAGCTCATTTTTAATCGTGACACCGAATGTAGCAAATGATATGGTGTTGGAAAGACTGAACAAATGCGAAACTTTTTTGTATATATTGTTTCTCCAAATTCCTCACGGTTTTAAGTCAATTTTGAAAATGGCTAAAAACATATTTTCACCCTAGTTTCTACAAAATTTATCAGAATGGGGCAACTAATATACCGCTGAAAAGCTACGAAAAATGCGAAACTTTTCCATGTTGATGGTTTTCTCTGATTCCTAGCCGTTTTCCTGTAATTTTGAAAACGGCGAGATCATTCGTTCCGCCTTTATCGCGAAACAGATTCTTCAAAAATGCACCCCGTGAAGAACCTAAACTTCTCGGCGCGTGTACCTGAACTTCACTCTGTTTTTCACGTGATTTTTTTGCTCGTAGATCTCCATCCACTGCTCGTAGCTTTCCACCCACTCACCGGAATTGAGCAAGCGATATACCGGTGGAAAGCTGCCGTAAACACGCAACTTTCCCGTGTTAATCATTTTTTCATACTCGCGACAATTTTAAAAGTTTTTCATTTGAAATTCATTTTCTATAGTAGTTGAATTTCCTGCTATTTTCACGTTGAACTTCTATGACGTATTTACGTTTGTAATTTTCTCATCCATTCGTCAGTGTTACACAAATGATATTTCTTTTGTACAAACCTCTCTCACAATAATATTTTTAACTTTCTCCGAGGCAGGACTTGAACTTATAACAACAAAACTTTTAACCTTTGCTTTTTTATTCTTTAAAAAAAAACAAAATGACACCGTGTAGTACGTGAACTTCTGGCAGTTATCAATCTGAACTTCTCTTGGTTACGTGAAAATATCTGAGTTTTTTATGAGTTTTAATCTGAATTTCTTAATCCTTTTTTATGAATTTTGAAGCGCTCTATTTTTAAAAGTTGAACTTCTTGTTATTTTATTTTTGAACTTCTTCTTTCCATTTTTTAATAACGAGGAAAATCTGAGTTTTCTATAGTCATCGAACTTCTCCATCTTTTTAATATGGACTTCCTTGCTTTATTTCTTAATCCTTTTTATGTAAAAAAATATTTAAGACACCAAAACAACATTTTTGTGTGTGCTTTTGCATTGGTTTGCATGTCAAACCGCGTCATCTTTAGAAATTGAACTTCTCCTTTTCTTTTTGTTTTCTTTCAACATTGTTTAGCACGTTGAACCGCATCATGTTTAGAAATTGAACTTCTCCTTTTTTGTTTTCTTTCAACATTGCTTTGCACGTCGAACTGTCTCATCTTTGGAAATTGAACTTCTCCTTTTCTTTTTGTTTTCTTTCAACATTGGTTTACACGTCGAGCTGCATCATATTTTAGAAAAAATTATTCTTAAGTAAACATTGAACATACCTTTTTTAAAATTGAACATCATACTTTAATTTTGCTTAGAAATGGTTAAACTTACAAAACAAAATTATGTTTTTTCACTTTCTACGAACTTAGTATGTTATATCTTGTGAAGTTTTTTTCTGATGACTTTTTTAGGCATTTTTAGCTTTCGGTGAAATGGCCAAGGCGGTCCTTTTTTCATCGATGAATTTCTTCCGTATGTGGTACACGTGAACTTATGAATTTCTGAAACATGAACTTCGCATGCTATTGAAATTCAAGAAAATTACACACAACAGTACATCATCAAGCTTGGTACCAACATACATAAGTAGCGTCACACTAACATTATATTGTTTTTGTTCTGATCATTCAGAATGCTGAAGCTGCCAAGAGTATGAAGAATGATATATCTATAGAAAGCAACATAATTATCTCTTTGTGAACTCCCCAAGGTTTTAATCTTTCAACTTTTGGGGTTCTTATCCTGTTAACTCAAAAAAAATTACAATCCTTATGGGTTTATTTTGTTGAAATTTTTTTTGTTCTTCTCGACTTACATCTATCGAGCAATTATCAAGCAATTGAACTGTTTTAAAATAATTGTACCTTTCCAAAAGGTGTGTAACACATAAAATGAGAAGTTCAATTTTTTTTGCAGTGTGAAAAGTTGCATTTTTTAAGCGAACTTTACTATTGTTTTATTTTCTATCTTTTTAGTACAAATTGAACTGCGCAAGTTTTGCATGGTGAACTTCTATATTTTTAATAAACACAACAAATTGTTACAAACAAAGTTTTTATATAAATACCCAATAGTTGCTAGAAGTCATCTTTTTTTGGCTCACACAGCAACTCATGCCCACACTGCAGAAATTGAAGTGCTCCAATGCGTGCGCCACTAGATTCTGTCATCCTCGCCGGTGCTCTCAGTTTCGTAGGACGGGGGACAGGGATCATTCAGTTGACCTGAAAAAAGCTGACCAACTGTACATATTTTGTTTGACTAAACCCAACAGAACCCTCGAACCTTTTTGAAGAAAAACAACAGGTTGAAGAAGACTGTAACAACAGCATGCTATGATTTCTGAATATTTTTCTGGCATTGTACAGGCAAAAGAATTACAATGGACATGCTTTTGAGCAGAAGCTACCATGTGTTAGTTTTATCTTCCTTCAGTAAATTGGTCAACCAACATCTACCTTTCTATCAAGAGTTAACTGATTTCGCATGGGACAGCTCTAACGTGATGTACTACCTCAGCAACAGTGGCAGCGGAACAATCAGCCGTAGAAGATGAACCCAAAAGCACACACAAGTTGAACTGGTGTCTCGGCAGCTTGCTCTAGTGGATGCGCAACCACTTTTTTGCCGCTTCCTTCCTCGCTTCTGCACGGGAGTCTCCAAACCTACACCTACTACCCCACAATCATCTGCAAGATGGACTAGTTAGCAACAATGCACACATGTTGCAGGGGAGCCAGAGCCGATGGAGATACCAGGCGTGATTCAGTGTCCTTCCCAGTGTGCACGCGTGGACCCTGGAGTATGCGTTCTCCGTGAAGTGGGGAGTGTCCTCGTGGTTGTGTCTTCAGTTGGCCCAGTGAGAGATGCAGGGGGGAGGTCAATGGCTGGCGCCGTCGAAGGTCGGTGAGAGATGACCGTGCAGGTCACTCGCGACAGATCGCGACTCCATGGCCGGCATACATCTAGAACAAAAATTAGGAGCTCGGGTTGTTGTCTGCCTTACGGATGACCGGTGGAGCTTAGGACGTCGAGAGTGCAGAGGTGGTTGCTCGAGGTGGTGTGACGCGATGGGTTGCAGGGCACGACGGCGGTAGTCTTCGACGGAGGAGCACGGCTGGCTGCGGGGAAGAAGGCCGGAGGCGGTCCAGGCCCGCGGCACCGCCCGAGTTGAGTAGAAGGGGGCTGGGGCTAGAGGAGCAGTTAAGCGACCGACGGGGAAAAGGAGGCGATGCGCTAGGGGATGGGCGGCAGCCGGCGGTGGGGATCTGGTGACCCGGCGGCGTGCGGGGTGAGGGATCCCGACGGCGCGTCGGGGAGCGGGGATCCAGGCGACGCATCGGGGAGCGGGGATCCAGGCGGCGCGTCGGGGAGCCGGGATCCAGGTGGCACGTCAGGAGCAGATCCGGGCGGCTGAAGGTAGTCGGGGGGAGCAGGGAGTTTGTGGGCTATTTTTCGAGTTCGGGAACATCCTCCGCCGCCCTATATAGGGTGTTGTGATCAGAATAACTATTCTAATCCTGGGATTAGAATAGTGTTGTCCTATATATATATATATATATATATATATATATATATATATATATATATATATATAGGGTGGGTCTATTATGATAACACCCCTTAAAACCTTATTCTGATAACAGTAGCTCTTATTCTGATAACACCATCGAGTTGACCCGTATAGAAACTAACCCCGCAGAACAAACGAACCGAACTGCACCGGACACAAAAAAAACCCCACACCCCACCTTATCCTCCCACTCTCCCCATGACCCCAGCCAGCCACCACTCTCCCCGCGCCAGCGCACCTCCCTCCCCACCTTCTCTGATGCGGCGCGCCCCTGCCCTCCCCACCTTCTTCGGCGACGCCGCCCACCACCACCTCCCTCCCCGCGCCGCGCCCCACCTCCCTGCCCACCTTCTATGGCACGGCGCGCCCCTACCGCCTCCCTCCCCCGTCCCCATCCCGGATCCCTCCTCTCATGCCGCCTCTGGATGCGAGCCACCGCCATCAACGGCCAGCGCCCCGTCGGCAATAGGGCCAGCCCTACCGCCGTCAAACCCCATGGCCTCGCTGCCCTCACCCCCAGGGCCGGCCACGCCCCCACCAAGCAACCACCGGATCCAGGGGGATCCGGTTCCACCTCCCTCGTCCGCCCCCTGCCCCCTGGGTAGCTACCCCAGATGAGCAGGACAACGGCCAGCGTCGGCGGCCCCAACCCCGCCCCACCCCGGCCGCGAATACGAACCCGGCCCGCGATGCCGACCTCGACGGCCTCGGCCTCCCGCGCCGCCCCGCGACGGCCGGCCTCCAAGGCCCCGGCCCCTGCGCCGCCCGGCCCCGGCCATGACCGCTGACGTCCGCGACCCTCCCTGATCCCCCCCGACAAGTTCCGCTGCCTCCCCTCCCCTCCGACGAGCACTCCTGCGTCCCCTCCCCTCATGTGAGCTGCGTGGTATGTTATTTGAGAAAAGGCCCAAACCTCAATTCGTTTGGTTGTTGCTACAGTTCACCTTTTTGATTTTTGATAGGGAAAATTTAGCACACAGCAGTTTACTATTCGTGTTCTTGATTCAGTTTGCCATTTTTTTGCAGGAGAGGAAAAGATCAAAAATGAGGAAAAAAAGTGTGTTGCGCTCCCGATGCAATTTGACAGCTCACAAGAGTAGTACACAACACCAACATCATGTTTGAGGAAAGTTCTTTTTTGTTGCAGATTATGGATGAGCATCTGCCGTGCGGTTTCAGTGCGGATGAGGTTCCGAAGCGGTCCACTGATTTTTTTTTGCTTGCAGTGTAGTGTGGTGAAATTATACTCGTCCTCCCCCTTCATCCTCACCACTTTATACTTAGTCATGCAGTGCACCCCTAAAAGTGGTGCAGTACTCGCAAAATTGTCATTAGTTTTATACTTAGTCATGCAGTGCACTAGCAAAAAAGTGGTGTTGTACTCGCAAAATTAGTTTGTTTCTCCTCACCGACGACAATGGTGCAGCGCTTTAGTCCAAAACAGTGGGAGCACACAACCAACGTTTACTCTAGAAAGCAGTACACTTAGGTATTGTGAGCTGTTGTGCAAAACAAAAAAAGGAATCGATTGTATTTGTATTTTGGTTTTAACACCTGTTGACTAAGCTCCGGCAACCTATTATTCAACAATGTTAAAAGATAGATGCAGTTTGATGTAAACCCTCATGTGGTTTACTTTGTGAAGAAAAACAGGATAATAAAAACTCCTGAGAAGTTCACATCCCCTTCTAAAAATGCAATTTATTTTATACAAAAAAATATTAAAATCTAATTATTTTTTGAACCAAAAATTCTAAAAAAGAACCAATGTAGTTAGCTTGCCCCTACCGTGGAGTTCACTTGCTCATTCCATGTAGTTTGGAGTTCAGCATGCAGTTTGGGCCATGTGGACATGCAGTGCAGAATGGTATTTTTCCGTGTTTGAAGATTTTATGCATAAAAGTTATATGGACTCATTTGAAAATTGTTTACAAAGGAAGTTCATTTCGAATTGTGTCACGGCTCATTTCCCTCGACCATGCGGTTCGCTTCTTCGCACGTGTACAGCTCACCAATGTGGAAACCCAAAACTCCAAACAGAAAAAGAAAAAAGGAAATGAAGTGCAAAGACATGTTAAATGAAAAATGGTAGAGAAACGACAAAAAAAAGTAATGTCGTTCACTTGACCATTTGATGCAGTGCGGTTTTCTAAACTGAAGCAGTGCGGTCGGGTGTCTGATGTTGTTCATCTTGTAAGTGACCATTTGATGCAGTGCGGTTTTCTAACTGAAGCAGTGCGGTCGGGTGTCTGATATTGTTCATCTTGTAAGTACAAAAGAAAACATGTTACCGAAACGACAAATAAACTAATGCGGTTTACTTCTCCATACTTTTGGGGTTCACTTACGCCCGATGTGAAGTCCCGTCCACTTCCTCACATGAGAAAATTTACGTGTAAAATAAAAGAAATCAGGCAGTTCACTTGCCCATCTGACGACGTGTGGTTTCCTATTTGAAGCAGTGCGTTCTTCTGTCCGATTCAGTACACAAGTCGATTTGGGTGTCGCCAAAAACAGAGTTTCTGCATTTTGATAAAATTGAAACTGCTCTTAAACCGTAAGGAATTAGAGAGTGTGTTCTACATGAAAAAGCTGCGTCTCGTCGATATCTTTCCAACGGTGTAGAATTTGGATCATTCCGACCAGCGGTTTGTAAAAATTTCGCGAAAAACGGCCGCTGCCACATGTTGTCCGCCGCACAATTTTTAAAATTAACTTAAAACCGTAAGGAATCTTAAAAACATTTCAACATATGAAAGTTGCGCCTCGTCCGTAGCTTTCCAACGGCGTATCACACGCCTCGTTTCGACAAACGATTCAAAAACTGAAGCGAAAACAGTACCAAAAATTACAAAAAACAGAATTCCGCGATTTAGTAAATTTGAAACTGCTCTTAAACCGTAACGAATTAGAGAAAACAATAGTTATGAAAAAGATGCGCCTCGATGATATCTATCCAACAGTGTATCATTTGCTTCATTCCGACAAGCGGTTTAGAAAAAACGCAAAAAAACACTCGCTGCCACTCGTCATGGGACGCACCATTTTCAAAACTGCTCTTAAACCGCGGGGAATCTCGAAAAGTGTTCAACATGGCGAAGTCGCACCTAATCCGTAGCTTTCCAACGGTATATTACACGCCTCGTTCCGATAAACAGTTAAAAATTAGAGCGAAAATAGTACCGAAAAAACACTACACGCAGTTTTTTCCGACGCGAAGTTCACTAGTCTCTGTAATGCAGTGCTCTTGCTAAAGAAAGTGCAGTGCCCTTGTGTTAAGCATGCAGTGCGGAAGTGTTATCAGAATAACTATTCTGATAATATTATCAGAATAGACGGACTGTATATCATCGAATGTCTCGCACCACCATTCACACATACACATGTATATATATACAATTTCTCCTACATGAAGGCATTACTGAGGTAGCAGGTAATGGTATTCTCCTTTGGGATCTATGACCTGGTCGAGCAAAAATCCCGCTATTTCCTCTCCAATTGCTCGTACGCGCTCCATTGGTAGGAGCTTCTCCCGCACCTTAGAGAACTTTTAAGAAGGAGATCAATATGCATGTATTAATTGTGTGATTAGATATCGATAATGATGTAAAAATTGTGAATAGTGTTCTGGCAAACGTACACATCGCTGTCTAGCATTTCTGGTCCTTTCGGACGCCATCATGTGAATGTTCTCGCAAATGTAGTATGCACATAAATCAGTCCCCGGCGCCTGCTTCATGGCCTTTGCGAGAATAGAATTCAATCAGATACTAATTAATCAAGCATGATAATTAATGGTATTGAAACTAGAATTAAAGAGATGGTAGCTAGCTAGTAGTACTTAAAATTACTTACCTTGGGTCGAAACCAATGCGGATTTTCTTTGAACGGGCCTGGAACCGCTTTGATGAACTTTTGCCAAGCCCTGCCCGCCGACAAATAAAATGAATAAAGGAGTTATTAATTAGTTGATATCAGGAAATGACGAACTAAAGAGGCGGAATATAGTTTAATAATGATTGAAATTACCTGTTGACTATCCCCTTCATGATTGAGTAGTCTTTAGGTTCTTTAAGCAGTGAGTCCACTACTTCAACTGTTCCTTCATCAATTTTAATGATTAATAAGATCTAGTGGAACCTGCATGCGCATATGTTTGCATGTATAAATTAAGCGGGCATGTGCATAACACTCATCAACTAACCCTAAACCCTATACACTTATTAACATCTAGCTAGTAAGCAAAAACATAATTTGTAGTACAAGACAGTGTGACTCACTCTAAGTTGTAAGGAAATAGTATATCACGATTGGTATTGAGGCGCTTCAAGAACTCTAGCATTTTGTTCTCTGCGTCTTCTTTATACCATGCATATGACCATGCCTATTGATTAATGGTATTTGGATCAATGAACCCAATGCCATAGCGTCCACCTTTTCTCATTTCGTACATCTTCATCCTGCATAATACCACAGAAAATAATATAGTGACGATAATTAAAGGTAATGATCAACTACAGCACTACAGCTAGCTTGAGACTTAAATTACAGAAAGAAATCACTTACAGACAATATCAACTGAAGTTCTGTATACTCAATAGACAGAGATGTCCCATGGAAGTAATCCTCTTCCTTGACTTTCACCATGAGGGACTCTCGATTGTTGGTCCTGCAAATATCCATGTACCATTGATTCAATTCATACATTCTCGTTGAGAGCTTCTTGACCTCCTCAGGCTTGACCATAGGTTCACCGCGGACATATTTTCATTTTATGTCCTCATCTCTAATCATATCCATGGGCTCGATCTCTAGGAGTTATCCAACAGTGATACCGAGATCTTCAGCCTGCCTTCTATGCTCGTCGGTTATTACCAGCTAACCGACGCCGGTACTCTCATGTGTTGGTACAACAAGCGGGGGGATCGATTGTGCCACCTGTTCTCCCAGCTGGTGAATGGTTTTACCGCATTTTTTGCCAGCTGCTTGGCTCGAGCTCGAGCTCGACTCCTTCTTTATTCGTGCTCTATGTGCCTTCTTGATTTGGCGCTCATAGTCTGAGTCAACAGGCTTGGGAGCAGGTGCTTGAGCCATACAAATAAAGTGGTCAATCTTATCCTCAGGCACTTTCTCCCTTGGCGACGTTGGCGGTTTCGGTCCAAAATGGGCGTCCACTTGGGCCTTCACTATGGCTGCGTTTTGCTACACGGTCATGTCGTAAGGCCTCAGCGGAAGAGGCGCGAGGCTTGGACCATATTCAAATCGCTTGCCTCCGCTTGTACCTCATGTACTACCTCGACTTGTACCACTATGCACCATAGCTGCGGCAGCTCTCTTCCACGATTGCTGAGGCGGCGGAGACGGCTGACGTGGCTGAGTTGGAGCAGGAGGAGTGGCCTGACGCGATGTCAGACTTGAAGCAGGAGGAGTGGCCTAACGTTGTGCCGGACTTGAAGCAGGAGGAGTGGCCTGACACTGTGCTGGACTTGAAGCAGGAGGAGTGGCTTGACGCTATGCCGGACTTGGAGGAGGAGGAGTGGCCTGACGCATTGGTGGACTTGGAGGAGCGGGAGTCTGCTGACGCGGTGGCGGAATTCGAGGAGGAGTCGGCTGACGCGGTGTCGGTGGCCTTTGAAAGATGATGCAATCCTTTCTGCATAGGATGATATGATGTATGGCCTCTCCTAGTGTGTGCTCCTCATCACCTCTAGGAATGTCAAGCTCTAGCCCCGAATATTGGTCCACCACCTCATCAACCACGGCACGAGCATAGCCGGCTGGAATCAGGTTGCAATGGAAGGTTGCTTCGGGGGAATTTGTATAAGTAACGGCGTCCGCCACCTTCATGGATATGTTCTTCATTTTGAAGTGTAGCTCATAGTTAGTGTTCTCTATGATGTCATCCACATGGTATCTATCCAGCAGTGCGTCGCCCGGGGCGGAACCCACACTGCTTCTCGGCATGGATGGGCGGTTCTATCCAATGTTGGATCATGCGCTAGCTGCCGCCGCTGCTGAGACCCCTTTCCTGGCTAAGTGAGTCGATCTGCTGCTGCTACCGCTGGAATTTGAGTGCCAAGTCCGCGTGCGCTGATTCTAGGCCTCGAAGGCGTTCTACTTCCTGCTTCCTCTGCTCCTCCTCTAGCTTCCTCTTCTTCTTCTCCTCCATCTTCCTTCTCGCACGGCTTCTGTAGTCGTCTTTCTAGTCTGAAAAGCCCTCATACCATGGAATAACGCCCTTGCCTCATGTTCTTCCCGGGTGTTCAGGATTTCCCAAGGCGTGCGTAAGCTCATCGTTCTCTCTGTTGGGCGTGAACACCCCCTTTCGAGCATCTTCTATTGCTTCAATTAACTTATCTTCGGCCCCTTTAAGACATGCCTTCTTCGAAACCTTTCCTGTCTTCGAGTCCAATTCCCCCCCATGCGCATAGAACCAAGTTCTGCACCTGGGGGGCCGGCTCAATGTAACTCGAGTGACCTGTGCAGCCTGCATCTCTAGGTCAAACTTATCCCACTTAGGCATTGTCACCGCGTAGCCACCTGGCCCGAGCCTATGGAACTGCTCCTTTTTTGCGGCATTGGCCTTGTTTTTTCTCGACCGTTCCTTAGATAATTCTGATTCCTTGAATTTCACGAAAGCGGGCCAGTGTTCTCTTTGCTTCTCCAGTGTTCCCTTGAAGTCTGGAGTCTTCTTTACTCCTTTGACGTAGTTGGCCCATATAGTTTTCTTGTGGTTTCTAAATGCAATTGCCATCTTCCTAAGAGCGGCGTCCTTGAATTTCTGCACATCTGCATCTGTGAAATGATCTGGTAGGGTGAAATGTTCCATGAGTTTTTCCCAAAGCAGAGATTTTGCTCTATCATCGACAAAAGTAAGATCTTGACATTTATTTGCTGGCTCTTTCCATTCCTGAAGGGAGATCGGGAGTTGGTCCTTCACAAGAACTCTACACTGACGAACAAACTTGTTCGCAATGTTCTTAGGCGATACTGGTTCACCATCAGTTTTGATGGCATTGATGGTGTACTTTACGCCATCCTTCAACTTCTTGCCCGGGCCTCGCACTGTCATGCTGCCTGTAGAAGATTTGCTTGATCCAGAGGGCTGAAAGAAGAAAGATCGATTCGTTAATATATCTTCAAATCATTTAAAACATGTGATGATCACCAAATGCCTTCTTATATAAATATACCTCGCCGGTCTCTGTTATTTCAAGATCAACATTTTCGACGTCATCAGAATCATAGTTCATGACTTCATCAATTCGGTCGTCGCGATCAAATATCATATCATCACCCTCCCCGGTATCATCACCCTCCCTGGTATTGTTCAGATATTGGGAGCCATCATCTTCTTCATTCTGATCATCTGGCCTGCGAGGGGAGCGTATGATCTCAAACAGGGCCTCTTCTCCCTCTCTGCCGGTATTGTCCGCATAGCTTTTATTTAACTAATCCAGAAGAAATATAAAACAATTTAGTATTCAAATTACAATGCATGCATACAATCAATAAGGAAAAACTGAATCATAGTACATAATATGCATCGTCTCGAATAATATATAATCTCGAATACATCGTCTCGAATAATATATAATCTCGAATACATCGTCTCGAATATTATATATCGAATACATGACTAGCTAGCTAGCTAATAAAGATCAAATACTACAGAATAATCTAGGCCACTCGCGGTTCCTGAGGCACGGGCGGTGGACACCCAAAGAGAAGGAACCATCACATGATCATAGCTCTGGTCATCTCCCCAAAGAACCTGCAAGGTATTGGAGAACCTGACGTCCATAGCAGCCATGTAGCGACGGACGTGCTCGTCCTCCTCCCTGACACGGCGATGCACCACCTCCGAAGGGGCCGGCTCCCTCCGCACCGAAAGTGGCCCACGCGAACGCCACCAAAGGAGCTCAGGGTCGACGATGGGACTCGGGGCCGGGTTCCTCACCAAGCGGCGAGCCCCCGAAGGTAGCACCTCCAAGTGCCAAACCGGCGGAGCCTAGTCCCGGACATGGGTCCTCTGAAGCAGGACGTCATCGCGAACGGGTCGACGGGGAGGATGCGGGCCGGGCATCGTCGAGAACAAATACTATATGCCGCAAAAGTAACATTTTTAAATGATTGGATTGTGATTTCTTATATGCAAATTCTAAATTTCTATAACTAAAATTATAAGAAACTAAAAAAACATCGATCATCGTCTAACAATTTGAAATTAATCTAATTCATCTAGCTAAAACTAACATTTCTAACATTTCTAAAATTTCTAACATTTCTATATAACTAATAACATTTCTAACATTTCTATATAACTAACATTTCTATAACATTAATATATCTAGAACTAAAAGTATCTAATTAATTAATTCATCTATAGCCAAAACAGAAAAATTGTGTAGTGTGTGTGTGTGGTGTATGTGCGTGTGTGTGCACCTACGGCGCCGGCCGCACGGAAGCTTCGATTGGAGGGAGGAGAGGGGGGAGGGGGGCTCACAGCGCGAGCGAGGTCGAGACGACGGCGAGGTCCAGGCAACGGGGGCGGTGAGGCGAGGTCCAAGGCGACGGCGACGGTGAGGCGAGGGGATGGCGACGGGCCGGTGCGGCAACGGGGGTGGCGACAGGGACAGGGCGACACGGAGTCGACGGTGACGACGCGACGGGGACAGGGCGGGCGGAGTCGACGGGGAGGCGCGACGGGTGTCGGTGTCAAAACCAGCGGATCTCGGGTAGAGGGTCCCGAATTGTGCGTCTAAGGTTGATGGTAACAGGAGACAAGGGACACGATGTTTACCCAGGTTCGGGCCCTCTCTGTGGAGCTAATACCCTACGTCCTGCTTGATTGATATTGATGAATATGAGTGTTACAAGAGTTGATCTACCTCGAGATCGTAATGGCTAAACCCTAGAGGTCTAGCGTGTATGGCTATGATGACGAGTGTCCTCTCTCCAGACTAAGTCCTCCGGTTTATATAAACGCCGGGAGGATCTAGGGTTACATAAGGTCGGTTACAAAGAAAGGAATCTACATATTTGGTCACCAAGCTTGCCTTCCATGCCAAGGAGAGTCCTATCCGGACACGAGTACAATCTTCGGTCTTCGTATCTTCACAGCCCATCAGTTTGACCCATGGATAACAGGCCGGACGCCCGAGGACCCCTTAATCCAGGACTCCCTCAGTAGCCCCCGAACCAGGCTTCAATGACGAGGTGTTCGGCGCGCAGTTCGGCATTGCAAGGCGGGTTCCTCCTCTGACGTCCTCCAAGTAGGGTGTTCGGCTTTCAATTCAACGCCGCACCCCTCGGCTTCTGTGCATTTATTACTTCATCTTCCACATGTCGGGCGAATGTGGATAGTCAGGGTATTTTTTGCAAATATCACCCTAGCCCTGCAAGAAAGAGTGTCTATTTAAAGAGATTGGATCTCAGATCCTTTCAGCATCACGCGGAGAAAATCCTCAGGCACTGCCAGGCAAAACCATTCCAACATGGCCAACATTCCCAGCTCCTCTTCCCATTCCAACCTAGAGAGGGGCGAGTGGGAGAGGTGCTCCATGCCCCACAGCCAATTAGCGAAGCTGCAAACGCAAGGATTTCTTCCTCCTGCAGATCTGGTCCTTGTTTGAGCAGGATTGGCCTCCTTCAACGGAAAAACCCAGGTGAAGGATTTCCCCAATCCGTCTGCGGGAGAACGAGTGTGCTTCGTCCCCTATCTGCCGAGGGGCGTGGGGTTCCCAATTCACCCATTCCTTCGAGGGCTTCTGGAGTAATACGGCCTCCAGCTACATAATTTTACTCCGGCCTCCGTTCTGCACATCATGGGCTATGTCGCTTTATGCGAACTATTCCTTGGTTGTGAGGCCCATTTCGATTTGTGGAGAAGACTATTCTGCCTCGTCCCTCGCAATCAAGGTGGGTCAATTTTTGAAGTGGGAGGAGCCGAAGTGTGGCGCATCACCGGGACCGGATACTTGTCCGACACGCCAAAGAAAGCTTCCGATGAGTGGCCGTTCGAATGGTTCTACATCGACGACGTCACTCTACCCGACCCTGTCTGCATGGGCCTCCCCGAGTTTTCAAACGCTCCGCTGAAGAAACGCCATAGCTGTTATCCTCGGAGCCTCGAGGAAGAGGATAGCGCAGAGACCAGCCTGCTGCTAGGCAAGATTAAGACGCTTGCCCAGTCCGGATTGTCAGTAGCCGAGGTGATGGAGATTTCGATAACGCGGGGGGTCCAGCCACTTCAATACAGAGGGCTACCCATGTGGCAGTATAACGGAGAAGACGACGCCTCACGCTATGGCCAAAAGGGCCCAAAGACTCCTGCCGCCCTAGCCAAAATATTGGCCGAGTTGTATAAAGGGGAGAAGGTGGAGTTCACCCATCTCCAAATCCGAGACGGGTTTTCCATGTATAATCCTCCCAGCTGGGTAAGGTTCAGGTCCACTATTTTATTCTTGTCCCTGAATCATTCTTGACAGGCAGCATCTTAGCTTGCTCAGAACAGGAATGGCAAAAGGCTGTTGAGGGGATCCATGACCCTGCCCCTCAGCCGAAGAATCGCAACCGGGATCTTGACCCCGGATATGAGGAAGATCCGGACATATTTGTGGAGCTCGAGGATGGAGTATTTTATCAAATGAGCTACGACGGTACATATGTAACCATTATCACCGATTACCCCGGCCTCCTTCCTGCTTCACGCGTAAGTAATCCGAAGACACCTTATCCAAAAGAGTTTTCTCATTCCTCCTTACCCACCGCACTGTCCTGTGCTTAGAAGGGGAAGCGCTCGGCACGCCATGCTGCCCCGAGAGCGTCTCCGAAGAGAGCGTCCCCCATACCATGCAAGCCTTCCAAGAGGAAGGCAAAGAAAGATACGGCCGAGCCTTCATCAAAGAGGTATGAATTTGCAAGTATGCACCTTGGCAGTAACATCCAACTATAACCTTTCCGTTTACCCTTTATCGGGAAAAAGGTGTGCCGGACTATATCCGGGGGTTCGGCCGGTCATACTTCCCGCAGCCAGGATTCAAATCCTGCCATGAAGACGGGGGCTGAAGCGGGGGTGATGCCAGACTGACCTCCAACGGAGGATTCAGATGATGTATCTGTCACCAACTCGGAAGTGGAGAGCGCCATGAATGATCCGCGTCGCAGGGCCATTTTACAAGACCCTGGCTTTTCAGAAGAGTCATTTAACGCCTTCAACTCAGCCGATGCGTATATCCGAGCTGCTCGAGATGGGCTTAACAGAGCCACAAAATAGCATTTAATAGATGTGCAGGTAAGTTTGTTTTGTCTGACTATGATAACCATATACCAGTAGCCCCTGAGACTTAAAGTAGTTAAAACAACTGATTTAAGGATCAATGTACAACCAGGTGCTTACGGAGAAAAACACCATGTTAACTCAGGAACTAGAAAAGTGTCAGCGCCAGTTGTCTGTTGCCAATGCCGAACTAGAGAAATCCAAGAAGGCATCCCCCGGTAATGTTTCCCTCCATCGAGAAATCATAATTGTACACTAACAATGCTAATCTGGTTGCTTATCGTTGTATTGGATCGTTAGACCAACTGCGGGAGCAGCTGGACGCCGCTCGAGGCAAAGAACACGGAGCCAAAAAACTGCTAGCAGCGGGCGAGCGTGTGTTAACAAAAGTCGTTCAGGAGAAAAAGAAGCTCCAGGATTCGAACACCAAACTGGGCGAAGAACTGAAAGACGTGCGAGCTCAGCTAGCTGACTTCGTGAAGGACAACAAAAAACTGCGAGGCGGCATATTTAGTATGTGACCGCATTTATCTTATAACAGTTTGGAAGTAACAGTAGCTGATATAGCTGTGATTGCAGGTATATTGACGGGCCGTCCTGAAGAGGCGGTGTCTGGATCATCAAGTGATCTTCTGCAAGAACTGCCGTAGTTGCACGAGCGAGCTCGGCTAGCAATGCGGAGTGTAGCCAAGGCCTTATGGCCATCTGACTCCCCTCCAGGGAGTATGGAGAGCTTGTAGAGTTGTTCAAGGGAGCGCGGCGGCGTATCCGACTGTGGAAGATAGCAGCCTGCCTGGAGGGTGCGCGAGAAGCCTAGGCCATGATAAAAACATGATATACCAAGCTGGATCTGAATCACATGGCCCAGGTCAGACCGGTACGGTCAAATGGGGAAGAAATTCCTGTTAGTTTAGTATATGGCCAAGTAGAGGTGGCTGCTAGATACTCCCAACGGGATTGTAAATTAGACCGCCTGTTGGATGGTGTAGAGGAAGAAGTTATTGAGTCCTAGGTGACTATGTACTTTCCTTCTAACAGTATAATAAAAACAATTGTCATGGCTGACCTTTTCGCTTCGACCTCTGGACCCGAAGGTGCGGAGTGTTTCCGAATACCCTTACGGCAGAATATACCGGGGTATGCATGGGAACCAGGCGTAGGGGTCATAGTTGCTTGAACAGACAATGTGTATCCGACTAGTTATGTTATATTACATTATGTAAGAAACATCTTCTAGAGAGAATAGTTCCGTTAAGGGTTCCTTTCCCTAGGTGTGCATGCGTTTAATGTGCATCTCTGAACTGTGATTGAAAAAATCACAGAGTAAGTAACTTCTAGGGTTTCACAATGAAGTGAATGCGAAAACATCAATAATTCGCCGACCGAATATTCCCTTAAGAACGCTAGCTTCGGCTTCACCCAGTCTGAGGTACACATCCAGATGACTCGGCAGTAACAATAGCAGAGGTGCTCCCTTTATGCCTGCTACGTCTCGAGCTAGCGTTGGTTTTCCCCGAAGAGGAGGGGGTGATGCAGCACAGTAGCGTAAGTATTTCCCTCAGTTTTTGAGAACCAAGGTATCAATCCAGAAATTCAAAATTTTCTACGCATTACCAAGATCAATCTATGGAGTAATCTAGCAACGAAGGGAAGGAGAGTGCATCTACATACCCTTGTAGATCCCTAAGCATAAGCGTTCAAGTGAATGGGGTTGATGGAGTCGTACTCGTCGTGATCCAAATCACCGATGATCCTAGTGCCGAACGGACGGCACCTCCGTGTTCAACACACGTACAGCTCGGTGACGTCTCCTACGCCTTGATCCAGCAAGGGGAGAAGGAGAGATTGGGGAAGATTCCATCCAGCAGCAGCACGATGGCGTGGTGGTGGTGGAGGAGCGTGGTACTCCAGCAGGGCTTCGCCAAGCACCGCAAGAGACGAGGAGGGAGAGGGGTAGGGCTGCACCAAGAAGGAGATTCAATCACATCTATGGCAGCCCAAAACCTCAAGTATATATAGGGGAAGGGGAGGGGCTGTGCCCCCACCTAGGTTTCCACCCCTAGGGGTGGCGGCCAGCCCTAGATCCCATCTAGGGGGGCGGCCAAGGGGGGAGAGAGGGGGGCGCACTACTAGGTGGGCCTTAGGCCCATCTGAGCCTAGGGTTTGCCCCCTTCCACTCTCCCTTGCGCCTTGGGCCTTGGTGGGGGGGTGCACCAGCCCACCTGGGGCTGGTCCCCTCCCACACTTGGCCCATGCAGCCCTCCGGGGCTGGTGGCCCCACTTGGTGGACCATCGGGACCCTCCCGGTGGTCCCGGTACATTACCGATAACACCCGAAACTTTTCCGGCGACCAAAACAGGACTTCTCATATATAAATCTTTACCTCCGGACCATTCTGGAACTCCTCGTGACGTCCGGGATCTCATCTGGGACTCCGAACAACATTCGGTAACCACGTATATCTATTCCCATAACCCTAGCATCATCGAACCTTAAGTGTGTAGACCCTACGGGTTCGGGAACCATGCAGACATGACCGAGATAACTCTCCGGTCAATAACCAACAGCGGGATCTGGATACCCATGTTGGCTCCCACATGTTCCATGATGATCTCATCGGATGAACCACGATGTCAAGGATTCAATCAATCCTGTATGCAATTCCCTTTGTCTAGCGGTACGATACTTGCCCGAGATTCGATCGTTGGTGTCCCGATACCTTGTTCAATCTCGTTACCGGCAAGTCTCTTTACTCGTTCTGTAACACATCATCCCTTGATCAACTCCTTGGTCACATTGTGCACATTATGATGATGTCCTACCGAGTGGGCCCAGAGATACCTCTCCGTTTACACGGAGTGACAAATCCCAGTCTCGATTCGTGCCAACCCAACAGACACTTTCGGAGATACCTGTAGTGTACCTTTATAGCCACCCAGTTACGTTGTGACGTTTGGCACACCCAAAGCACTCCTACGGTATCCGGGAGCTGCACAATCTCATGGTCTAAGGAAATGATACTTGACATTAGAAAAGCTTTAGCATACGAACTACACGATCTTTGTGCTAGGCTTAGGATTGGGTCTTGTCCATCAGATCATTCTCCTAATGATGTGATCCCGTTATCAACGACATCCAATGTCCATGGTCAGGAAACCGTAACCATCTATTGATCAACGAGCTAGTCAACTAGAGGCTTACTAGGGACATGGTGTTGTCTATGTATCCACACATGTATCTGAGTTTCCTATCAATACAATTCTAGCATGGATAATAAACGATTATCATGAACAAGGAAATATAATAATAACCAATTTATTATTGCCTCTAGGGCATATTTCCAACAGTCTCCCACTTGCACTAGAGTCAATAATCTAGTTCACATCGCCATGTGATTAACACTCACAGGTCACATCGCCATGTGACCAACATCCAAGAGTCTACTAGACTCAGTGATCTAGTTCACATCACTATGTGATATACACTCAAAGAGTTCTGGGTTTGATCATGTTATGCTTGTGAGAGAGGTTGTAGTCAACGGGTCTTGCCATATTCAGATCCCCATGTACTTCGCAAAACTTTATGTCATATCGTAGATGCTGCTACCATGTTCCACTTGGAGCTATTCCAAATTACTGCTCCATTATACGTATCCGGTATCTCTACTCAGAGCTATCCGGATAGGTGTTAAGCTTGCATCGACGTAACTCTTTACGTCGAACTCTTTATCACCTCCATGACCGAGAAACATTTCCTTATTCCTCTAAGGATAATTTCGACCACTATCTGGTGATCCAATCCTAGATCACCTTTGTACCCTCTTGCCAGACATGTGGCAAGGCACACATCAGGTGTAGTACTCAGCATGGCATACCGTATAGAGCCTATGACAAGAGCATAGGGGATGACCTTCGTCCTTTCTCTTTCTTATGCCGTGGTCAAGCTTTGAGTCTTACTCAACTTCACACCTTACAACTCAAGTAAGAACCCCTTGTTTGACTGATCTATTTTGAACTCCTTCAAAAACATGTCAAGGTGTGCGTTCTTTGACAGTATCATCAGGCATCTTGATCTATCTCTATAGATCTTGATGCCCAATATGTAAGCAGCTTTATCCAGGTCTTCCTTTGAAAATCACTCTTCAAACAAACCGTTTATGCTTTCCAGAAATTCTACATTATTTCGGATCAACAATATGTCATCCACATATACTTATCAGAAATGTTGTAGTGCTCCCACTCACTTTCTTGTAAATACAAGTTTCTAGCAAACATTGTATAAACCTAAAAGCTTTGATCACTCCATCAAAACATACATATTCCGATTCTGAGATGCTTGCTCTAGTCCATAGAAGGATTGCTGGAGCCAGCATACCTTTTAGCATCCTTAGGATCGACAAAACCTTTTATTGTATCACATACAACTTTTCTTACGAAAACTTGGTAAGAAAACTTGTTTTGACATCCATCTGTAAGATTTCATAATCGAAAAATACAGCTAATGCTAACATGATTCCGACGAACTTAAGCATCGCTACGGGTGAGAAATTCTCATCATAGTCAACTCCTTGAACTTGTGAAAAAGACTCTTTCCCACAAGTCGAGCTTCATAGACGGTAACATTACTGCCCACGTCCGTCTTCTTCTTAAAAGATCCATTTATCTTAATGGCTTGCCGATCATCGGGCTAGTCCACCAAAGTCCATACTTTGTTCTGATACATGGATCCTATCTAGGATTTCATGGCTTCTAACCATTTGTCGAGATACGGGCCCACCATCGCTTCTCCATAGCTCACAAGTTCATTGTTGTCCAACAACATGATATCTGAGACAGGATTACCGTACCACTCAGGAGTAGTATATATCCTTGTCGACCTACGAGGTTCGATAGCAACTTGATCCGAAGCTTCATGATCACTATCATTAACTTCCTCCTCAACAGACGTAGGTGCCACAGAAAACATCTTTCTGTGTTGCATCACTCTCTGGTTGAAGTACAGGTTCGACAACCTCATCAAGTTCTATCTTCCTCCCACTCAATTCTTTCGAGAGAAACTCCTTCTCGAGAAAGGACCCGTTCTTAGAGACAAACAATTTGCCCTTGGATCTGAGATAGAAGGTATACCCAATTGTAACCTTTGGGTATCCTATGAAGATGTGTTTGTCCGCTTTGGGTTTGAGCTTCTCCGGTTGAAGCCTTAAGCATCGCAGCCCCAAACATTAAGAAACGACAACTTTGGTTTCTTGCCAAACCAATGTTCATACGACGTCGTCTCAACGGACTTATATGGTGTCCTATCTAAAGTAAATGTAGCTATCTCTAACGCATAACCTCAAAATGAAAACGGTAGATCGGTAAGAGACATCATAGATCGCACCATATGTCATAGTGTTCGATTACGATGTTCGGACACACCATTACCTTGTGGTATTCCAGGTGGCTTCAACTATGAAACAATTCCACAATGTCTTAAGTGATCGCCAAACTCATAACTCAGAAAATCCCCTTTTGATCAAATCGTAGGAACATGATCTTATTGTTATGATGATTCTTAACTTCACTCTGAAATCGCTTGAACTTTTCAAATGTTTCAGACTTGTGCTTCATTAAGTAGATATTCCTATATCTACCCAAATCGTCAGTGAAGATGAGAAAATAGCGATATCCACCGCACGCTTGAATTCTCATTGGATCACACGCATCAGCATGCATGATTTCCAACAAGTCACTTGCCCGTTTCATTGTACCTGAAAACGGGGTCTTAGTCATCCTGCCCATGAGGCATGGCTCGCATGTGTCAAGTGATTCAAAATCAAGTGACTCCAAACATCCATCGACATGGAGTTTCTTCATGCATCTTACGCCAATATGACCTAAGCGGCAATGCCACGAGAAAGTGGTACTATCATTACATCTTTTGGCGTGAACATGTGTATTACCACGACCGAGATTCAATGAACCATTCACATAGGGTGCATGACCATGAAAGGTATCATTCATGTAAACAGAATAACCATTATTCTCTAATTTAAATGAATAACCGTATTGCAATGAACATGATCTAATCATATTCATGCTCAACGTAGACACCTGATAACATTTATCTAAGTTCAATACTAATCCCGAAGGCAGATGGAGCGTGCGATGGTGATCTCATCAACTTTGGAAACACTTCCAACACACATTGTCACCTCGCCCTTAGCCAGTCTCCGTTTAGTTTGTAGCTTTAGCTTCAAGTCACCAATAATAGCAACTGAACCGGTATCCAATACCCAGGTGCTACCAGGAGTACTAGTGAGGTACACATTAATAACACGTATATTCTTTGTTGAAGTTGCCAGCCTTCTTATCTACCATGCATTTGGGGTAATTCCGCTACCAGTGACCGCTCCCCTTACAATAGAAGCACTTAGTCTCGGGTTTGGGTTCAACCTTGGGTTCCTTCACTGGAGCGGCAACTGGTTTGCCATCCATGAAGTTTCCCTTCTAGCCCTTGCCCTTCTTGAAACCAGTGGTCTTGTTAAACCATCAACACTTGATGCTCCTTCTTGATTTCTACCTTTTGTGGTCTTAAGTTCCACGAACAGCTCCGGGATCAACTCCATCCCTTGCATGTCATAGTTCATCACGAAGATCTAGTAGCTTAGTGATAGTGGCTAGAGAACTCTATCAATCACTATCTTATTTGGAAGTTTAACTCCCACTTGATTTAAGTGATTGTAGCACCCAGACATTCTGAGCACATGCTCACTAGCTAAGCTATTCTCCTCCATCTTGTTGGCAAAAAGAACTTGTCAGAGGTCTCATACCTCTCAACACAGGCATGAGCCTGAAATTCCAATTTCAGCTCTTTGAACATCTCATATGTTCTATGGCGTTTAAAACGTCATTGGAATCCCGATTCTAAGCCGTAAAGTATGCTGCACTAAACTATCAAGTAGTCATCAGGACGTGTCTGTCAGGTGTTCACAATATCCACAGACAATGTTGTAGGGGTTTGCACATCGAGCGGTGCATCAAAGACGTAAGCCTTCTGTGTAGCAGTGAGGACACTCCTCGGACTATGGACCTAGTCCGCATCATTGCTTACAATATCTTTCAACTTGGTCTCTCTCTAGGAACGTATTGAAACAGGGAGCTACAACGTGAGCTATTTATCTGCAACATATTTGCAAAGACAATTTAGACTATGTTCAGGATAATTAAGTTCATCTTATGAACTCCCACTCAGATAGACATCCCTCTAGTCATCTAAGTGATTACATGATCCGAGTCAACTAGGCCGTGTCCGATCATCACGTGAGACGGACTAGTCAACATCGGTGAACATCTTCATGTTGATCGTATCTTCTATACGACTCATGTTCGACCTTTCGGTCTTCCGTGTTCCGAGGCCATGTCTGTACATGCTAGGCTCGTCAAGTTAACCTAAGTGTTTTTGCTGTGTAAATCTGGCTTACACCCGTTGTATTCGAACATTAGAATCTATCACACCCGATCATCACGTGGTGCTTCGAAACAACGAACCTTCGCAACGGTGCACAGTTAGGGGAAACACTTTTCTTGAAATTTTAGAGAGGGGTCATCTTATTTAAGCTACCGCCGTTCTAAGAAAATAAGATGTAAAACATGATAAACATCACATGCAATCAAATAGTGACATGATATGGCCAATATCATTTTGCTCCTTTTGATCTCCATCTTCGGGGCTCCATGATCATCGTTGTCACCGGCATGACACCATGATCTCCATCATCATGATCTCCATCATCGTGTCTTCTTGAAGTTGTATCGTCATCTATTACTTCTACTACTATGGCTAACGCTTTAGCAATAAACTAAAGTAATTACATGACGTTTATGTTGACACGCAAGTCATAAATAAATAAAGACAACTCCTATGGCTCCTGCCGGTTGTCATACTCATCAACATGCAAGTCGTGATTCCTATTACAAGAACATGATCATTCTCATACATCACATATATCATTCATCACATCCTTTTGGCCATATCACATCACAAGGCATATGCTGCAAAAACAAGTTAGACATCCTCTAATTGTTGTTGCATGTTTTTACGTGGCTTCTATATGTTTCTAGCAAGAACGTTTCTTACCTACACGAAAACCACAACGTGATATGCCAATTTCTATTTACCCTTCATAAGGACCCTTTTCATCAAATCCGATCCGACTAAAGTGGGAGAGACAGACACCCGCTAGCCACCTTATGCAACTAGTGCATGTCAGTTGGTGGAACCAGTCTCACGTAAGAGTACGTGTAAGGTCGGTCCGGGCTGATTCATCCCACGATGCTGCCGAATCAAGATAAGACTAGTAACGGCAAGTAAATTGACAATATCGATGCCCACAACTGCTTTGTGTTCTACTCGTGCATAGAAACTACGCATAGACCTAGCTCATGATGCCACTGTTGGGGATCATAGCAGAAATTCAAAATTATCTACGCATCACCAAGATCAATCTATGGAGTAATCTAGCAACGAAGGGAAGGAGAGTGCATCTACATACCCTTGTAGATCGCTAAGCGGAAGCTTTCAAGTGAACGGGGTTGATGGAGTCGTACTCGTCGTGATCCAAATCACCGATGATCCTAGTGTTGAACGGACGGCACCTCCATGTTCAACATACGTACAGCCCGGTGACGTCTCCTATGCCTTGATCCAGCAAGGGGAGAAGGAGAGGTTGGGGAAGACTCCATCCAGCAGCAGCACTATGGCGTGGTGGTGGTGGAGGAGCGTGGTACTCCAGCAGGGCTTTGCCAAGCACCGGAAGAGACGAGGAGGGAGAGGGGTAGGGCTGCGCCAAGAAGGAGATTCAATCACATCTATGGCAGCCCAAAACCTAAAGTATATATAGGGGAAGGGGAGGGGCTGCGCCCCCACCTAGGTTTCCACCCCTAGGGGTGGCGGCCAGCCCTAGATCCCATCTAGGGGGGCGGCCAAGGGGGGAGAGAGGAGGGCGCACCACTAGGTGGGCCTTAGGCCCATCTAAGCCTAGGGTTTGCCCCCTTCCACTCTCCCTTGCGCCTTGGGCCTTGGTGGGGGGCGCACCAGCCCACCTGGGGCTGGTCCCCTCCCACACTTGGCCCATGCAGCCCTCCGGGGCTGGTGGCCCAACTTGGTGGACCATCGGGACCCTCCCGGTGGTCCCGGTACATTACCGATAACACCTGAAACTTTTCCGGTGACCAAAACAAGACTTCCCATATATTAATATTTACCTCCGGACCATTCCGGAACTCCTCGTGACGTCCGGGATCTCATCCGGGACTCCGAACAACATTCGGTAACCACGTATATCTATTCCCTATAACCCTAGCGTCATCGAACCTTAAGTGTGTAGACCCTACGGGTTCGGGAACCATGCAGACATGACCGAGATAACTCTCCGGTCAATAACCAACAGTGGGATCTGGATACCCATGTTGGCTCCCACATGTTCCACGATGATCTCATCGGATGAACCACAATGTCAAGGATTCAATCAATCCCGTATGCAATTCCCTTTGTCTTGCGGTACGATACTTGCCCGAGATTCGATCGTTGGTATCCCGATACCTTGTTCAATCTCGTTACCGGCAAGTCTCTTTACTCGTTCTGTAACACATCATCCCGTGATCAACTCCTTGGTCACATTGTGCACATTATGATGATGTCCTACCGAGTGGGCCCAGAGATACCTCTCCGTTTACACGGAGTGACAAATCCCGGTCTTGATTCGTGCCAACCCAACAGACACTTTCGGAGATACCTATAGTGTACCTTTATAGCCACACAGTTATGTTGTGACGTTTGGCACACCCAAAGCACTCCTACGGTATCCAGGAGTTGCACAATCTCATGGTCTAAGGAAATGATACTTGACATTAGAAAAGCTTTAGCATACGAACTACACGATCTTTGTGCTAGGCTTAGGATTGGGTCTTGTCCATCACATCATTCTCCTAATGATGTGATCCCGTTATCAATGACATCCAATGTCCATGGTCAGGAAACCGTAACCATCTATTGATCAACGAGCTAGTCAACTAGAGGCTTACTAGGGACATGGTGTTGTCTATGTATCCACACATGTATCTGAGTTTCCTATCAAAACAATTCTAGCATGGATATAAACGATTATCATGAACAAGGAAATATAATAATCACCAATTTATTATTGCCTCTAGGGCATATTTCCAACAATGCACAAGTCCCTCGTACCTGCACAAAACGGTAGCAACTCGCAACCAACGCTTAGGGGTTGTCAATCCCTTCACGGTCACTTACGAGAGTGAGATCTGATAGAGATAATATTTTTGGTATTTTTGGTATAAAGATGCAAAGTAAAAAGTAAAAGCAAAACAAGTAAAATAAAGTAATGGAGATTGATATGATGAGAATAGACCCAGGGGCCATAGGTTTCACTAGTGGCTTCTCTCAAGAGCAAAGATATTCTACGGTGGGTGAACAAATTACTGTTGAGCAATTGATAGAATTGAGCATAGTTATGAGGTTATCTAGGTATGATCATGTATATGGGCATCACGTCCGTGACAAGTAGACCGACTCCTGCCTGCATCTACTACTATTACTCCACTCATCGACCACTATCCAGCATGCATCTAGAGTATTGAGTTAAAAACAGAGTAACGCCTTAAGCAAGATGACATGATGTAGAGGAATAAATTCATGCAATATGATAAATACCCCATCTTGTTATCCTCGATGGCAACAATACAATACGTGTCTTGCAACTCTTTCTGTCACTGAGTAAGGACACCGCAAGATTGAACCCAAAGCTAAACACTTCTCCCATTAAAAGAACTACCAATCTAGTTGGCCAAACCAAATGGATAATTCGAAGAGACTTGCAAAGATAACTCAATCATACATAAAAGAATTCAGAGAAGATTCAAATATTATTCATAGATAAGTTGGATCATAAACCCACAATTCATCGGTCTCAACAAACTCACAGCAAAAAGAAGATTACATCGAATAGATCTCCACGAGAGAGGGGGAGAACATTGTATTGAGATCCAAAAAGAGAGAAGAAGCCATCTAGCTACTAGCTATGGACCCGAAGGTCTGAAGTAAACTACTCACACTTCATCGGAAGGGCTATGGTGTTGATGTAGAAGCCCTCCGTGATGGATGCCCTCTCCGGCGGAGCTCCGGAACAGGCCCCAAGATGGGATCTCGTGGATACAAGAAGTTGCGGTGGTGGAATTAGGTTTTTGGCTCCTGTCTGGTCTAATGGGGGTACGTAGGTATATATAGGAGGAAGGAGCACGTCAGTGGAGCTCCGAGGGGCCCACGAGGCAGGGGGCGCGCCCAGGGGGGCGCCCTCCACCCTTGTGACCTCCCCGAAAACTTCTTGGAGTAGGGTCCAAGTCTCCTGGATCACGTTCGGTGAGAAGATCACGTTCCTGAAGGTTTCGTTCCATTTGGACTCCATTTGATATTCTGTTTCCTCGAAATACTGAAATAGGCAAAAACAGTAATTCTGGGCTGGGCCTCCAGTTAATAGGTCAGTCATAAAAATAATATAAAAGTGGAAAATAAAGCCCAACATAGTCCAAAACAGTAGATAAAGTAGCATGGAGCAATCAAAAATTATAGATACGTTGGAGACGTATCAGGCATCCCCAAGCTTAATTCATGCTCGTCCTCGAGTAGGTAAATGATAAAAAGAGAATTTTTGATGCGGAGTGATACTTTGGCATAATTTCAATGTAAATCTTCTTAATCATGGTATGAATATTCAGATTCGAAAGGTTCAAGACAAAAGTTCATATTGACATAAAAATGATAATACTTCAAGCATACTAATTAAACAATTATGTCATCTCAAAATAACATGGCCAAAGGAAGTTCATCCCTTGTGACGCCCCCGATTCAATCGTACACTAATCATGCACGCAAATGTGTACGATCAAGATCAGGGACTCACGGGAAGATATCACAACACAACTCTAAAAATAAAATAAGTCATACAAGCATCATAATACAAGCCAGGGGCCTCGAGGGCTCGAATACAAGTGCTCGATCATAGACGAGTCAGCGGAAGCAACAATATCTGAGTACAGACATAAGTTAAACAAGTTTGCCTTAAGAAGGCTAGCACAAACTGGGATACAGATCGAAAGAGGCGCAGGCCTCCTGCCTGGGATCCTCCTAACTACTCCAGGTCGTCGTCAGCGGGCAGCACGTAGTAGTAGGCACCTCCGGTGTAGTAGGGGTCGTCGTCGACGGTGGCGTCTGGCTCCTGGACTCCAGCATCTGGTTGCGACAACCAGAAAGGAAGGAAAAGGGGAAAAAGGGGGGAGAAAGCAACCGTGAGTACTCATCCAAAGTACTCGCAAGCAAGGAACTACACTACATATGCATGGGTATATGTGTAAAGGGCCATATCAGTGGACTGAACTGCAGAATGCCAGAATAAGAGGGGGATAGCTAGTCCTGTCGAAGACTACGCTTCTGGCAGCCTCCGTCTTGCAGCATGTAGAAGAGAGTAGATTGAAGTCCTCCAAGTAGCATCTCCAAGTAACATCTCCAAATAGCATCTCATAGCATAATCCTACCCGGCGATCCCCTCCTCATATCCCTGAGGTAGAGCGACCACCGGTTGTATCTGGCACTTGGAAGGGTGTGTTTTATTAAGTATCCGGTTCTAGTTGTCATAAGGTCAAGGTACAACTCCAAGTCGTCCTGTTACCGAAGATCACGGCTATTCGAATAGATTAACTTCCCTGCAGGGGTGCACCAACTTACCCAGCACGCTTGATCCCATTTGGCCGGACACACTTTCCTGGGTCATGCCCGGCCGCGGAAGATCAACACATCGCAGCCCCACCTAGGCAAAACAGAGAGGCCAGCACGCCGGTCTAAACCTAAGCGCGCAGGGGTCTGGGCCCATCGCCCTGAGCACACCTGCACGTTGCGTGGGCGGCCGGAAGCAGACCTAGCCTAGTGGCGTTCCAGTCCAATCTGGCGCGCGCCGCTCCGTCGCTGACGTCTGAAGTGCTTCGGCTGATACCACGACGTCGGGATACCCATAACTACTCCCGCGTAGATGGTTAATGCGTATAGGCTCGTAGCCAACTCAGATCAAATACCAAGATCTCGTTAAGCGTGTTAAATATCCGCGAACGCCGAACAGGGCCAGGCCCACCTGTCTCCTAGGTTGTCTCAACCTGCCCTGCCGCTCCGCCACAAAGTAACAGTCGGGGGCTGTCGGGAACCCAGGCCCACCTCTACCGGGATGGAGCCACCTGGCCCTTCAGCCCCCATCTCCGAACAGTATCACAGGTAATGTAACTGTGTAAAGTATATCGTATATGCCCGTGATCACCTCCCGAAGTGATCACGGCCCAGTAGTATAGCATGGCAGACGGACAAGAGTGTAGGGCCACTGATGAAAATACTAGCATCATATACTAAGTATTTAGGATTGCGGGTAAGGTATCAATGACTGTAGCAACAATGACAGGATATGCATCAGAATAGGATTAACGGAAAGCAGTAGCATGCTACACTACTCTAATGCAAGCAGTATAGAGGAGAATAGGCGATATCTGGTGATCAAGGGGGGGGGGCTTGCCTGGTTGCTCTGGCAAGAGAGAGGGGTCGTCGGTGACGTAGTCGACCACAGGGGCATCAACATCGGTCTCGGAGTCTACCGGAAAGGAGTAACGGAGGGGGAACACAATAAATAACGGAGCAATCAAATGTAACACAAAGCAAGATGCGGCAATACGTTATGCTAGGGGTGACCTAACGTAGGGATGGGCGATACCGGTGAAGGGGGGAAAACATCCAGGAAAATATCCCCGGTGTTTCGTGTTTTCGGGCAGAGGAGCCGGAGGGGGAAGTTGCGGGTTCGATAGGTTAGGGGTGTGTGGTGGACGAACGAACTGCGTATCCGGATTCGTCTCGTCGTTCTGAGCAACTTTCATGTACAAAGTTTTTTCATCCGACCTACGGTTTATTTTCTATGATTTTATCAAAGTTTTAAATGATTTGGGCATTTATTTTAATTTGCAAATAAACAGAAAATACCAAGTCTACCCAGCCATGTGCTAGCCACATAGGCTGACTGGTGGGGTCTAGGGGTGTCCAGTCAGCAGTTGACCAGTTAACTATTGACTGGTCAATAGGGTGAAATGGGGCCACATGTCATTTGCTCTAAAGACTAAACTAGTACTAAAATACTCCTAAACTAAATTAGTCCTCATTAATACAAGGGCCGGCCACGCACGGAAGTGGGCCGTGACCAAGCCGGCCACCCACACACACCACACACAGCTCGCAACACACAATTCTGTTTTCCGTTAACAAAAGATAGCGTTTTGTGATTTTCATAGCATTTAAACTACAGATCAAATGGATTTGGTCCAGTGGGACAAAAAGAAGTTTGTTGAGTGTACTATCTACTCATATTATTTTCTCTCCTGTTAGTAGTCATTTAGGCGTTGTTTAAGGACTGTTTAGGGGGCTAGTCAGTGTAATATCAGCGAAGCTAGCTACCGCTACAGTAACTGAATGTAACTGTAGCAGCGTAGAACAGCAGCAGGCAGCTATACGCGGGCGAGCACGAGCAGAAGCGCAGCATGGCAGTAGCAGTTCGCAAGGGCTCGCGGAGGCACGGCCAGGGGCGTATGACCGCGCGCGGGAGAGGAGCTCCGGCCATGGCGTCCGAAGCGCCGCCGGCGATGAGCAGCGGCAGCAGGGCGATGGGTTCGGCGGGGGGGGGGCACAGCCACGCGCGGGCAAGCACGCACGGGGGCGCGGTCGGGCGCAGCCGGTCGTGGCCGAGCGAGGCGGTTACACGGTCAAGAGAGGAGCTGGGCACGGACGGCGTGACGAGCAGGGAAGGCGGTTGCAGTGAGCAACGACAGCCACGACGCGCGGTGAGGTTCAGGGGGTAGGCCGCGGCCAGGTCATGGTCGGCGCGGGCGCGGCCAGGGCGCTCTCCGTGGCGTGGGGGGACGCGTTAGTGAGGCCCGTGAGGCGCGGGCGGCGCGTAGTGAGCAGGAACGCCTAGCGAGTGCGGGCACGACGTCTAGCGGTGAGGACTACGGCCTAGACCGAGGGAGAATCAGAGGGGAATCAAACGAGGGCCTCACCACGGAGGCACATGGAGGCCGTCGACAGCTTAGGAGCGCAGAGGACGGATCAGGGTGGCGGAGCCGCGGTGGTCCGAGGAGGACGACGACGGCGTTCCGGCGCTGCAGTGCTCCCCGTCTCCAACGGGTTGCACCAGTGGACGAGGCGGTCCGCGGCGAGGCGGACGGGCACGGTGATGCCGCGCGAAGGACACGATGGTCGCGTCAATGGCGAGCGGTGGCGGCGATGATGCGTCGGGAGAGGAAGGGGAAGGGGATCTGGATGAGGGGCTAGGCGGAGGGGAGAATGAGGAGGGACCCGTCAGGGTTAGGGTTTGGGGATGCCCTTATCCACCGGGGAAAACGACGGGGAGGCGCGGGATGGCTGCCACGGCGCCATCGGTGGCCATGGCGCCGGTGGATTATTGCCACGATCCCCTTGTGTGAATAGAGAAGGGAGATGAGGGCGAGCTGGGCTGGGCTATGCAGGCCCGCTAGGTAGATGGGCTAGGTGGCCTAAGGAAAGGGGGCTTTGTTTTATTTCTGTTCTGTTTCGTTTTCCTTTTCCTTTTACAACTTTTCTGTTTTATTTAATCTTCGTGATATTTTAGTCTAACTAAAATACAAAACTAGTTTCAAAAATAGTATCACTATTTATACCTCTGCCACATAGTTTAGTACTCTATTAAATTAATTTGATATTTTAGAAATTATAAAAAGCATCTTATTAATTAATATTTCCACTGTTATAAACATTTTAATGCGTTTAAACCTTTTATAAAAGTTTGGTTTCACCACCAATAATACTTATGAATTATTTAGCATATCTTGCATATTTTATTTTTGGCATTTGAAAACTTTTGAATTTGACTTTATTTCAAATTTGAATTTGAACCGGTTTCGAACCAACGTGGGTTTAACAACAGTAGTCATGATGACGTGGCATCATTAGGAGGGAATTATTGTAGCTTAATTATCTAGGCGTCACAATTCTCCTCCACTACAAGAAATCTCGTCCCGAGATTTAAGCGGTGGAGTAAGGGGGAAGAATAGGTTACGAAATTCTAACGATTCTTCTCGGTCTTGAATGCTCTTCTCGAAGAGGTTGATCCATAGCATTGATGTCTTCCATTAAATGCATACGGGCATCATGATGAAGTCGTCATTCTTCCTTTGGGGTCTCCGTCGTACTTACGAAAAAGATAAGGGGGAAAACTCGTGAAGTACGAAGTTCAATACATGTTAAGTACCTAGGGGCTATCTCAGTGAACGAGGTATAGAGTCACCTCTCGAGTTGAAATTTAAGAAAGTCATCGAGAGTAAATTAAGAAGGTGAAATAAGGAGTTTCAAGTGGATAGGCAACCGTTTGTGGCCTGAAACAAAATGTGACAGGGGTTCAGAGCAATGGGAAAGTATTGCGTCTGGTACCAGAATAGATCACTATGAAGGTGGCCCGTGAATTACCTATGAAGCCAAGCGGGTGGAATAACTTTGGAAATGGGGGTGTGTAGAAGAATCAGGTTTCGATCCTGTGGAACTGTGGGTTATGGGCCCACCATGTGGGTTAAAAGTAGAAGGAGTGGTGACATCTTGCGTGATCATGTAAGCAAGGCATGTTAGAGGATAGCCTGTCATTTATGTTGTCAACAACATCGGTACCAAGGGCGAGGGACGATGAGAACCATTTTCCTGCTCGTTGAACGAGGCGGGCCAATAGGCAAAGTTCTCGTCCATCGGTGGTTACCGGAATATCATCAACAATCATAACAGGGTCTTACTGACCAATTATACATCGAGGTGTTTACATAAGCAGTGAATCTTTACTGCTTAGATTATATAGATCACAAGAATGTCAAACATAACAATGGAAAGGAAAATATGAATATCAGATTAAACAGAACAATGGAAAGGAAAATGTGTTAAAACACATAATTCAGGGGTATATCCTTCCCAAGGACAACCAGAGCATGATATCCATGACATGATATAACATAGAAAACTCCTTAGGTAGGGGCGAGAAATTTCATGACATTACCCATACAACGGTGTTTGGATAATTGAGCAAGAAACATTTAGCATTGGGCTTCAAATGTTCTTGTTGAAAATCAAAGTATCACAGACATGCTTCGAGATAGCATTTGACGTGGTCACTGGGTAAAGATCAGACTTTGGATACTCAAAGGATCCATCAGGAACAGCTTGTAGAATAAGTCTTACAATTTCCTCATGGAAGAATGGATAGCATTGCTAAAAGGAAAAGTATAGCAATAGGTCCTCCGGTCAGGTGTGCTAGGCATGACATCACCTTATCGGGTCATAGAAAGACCAATGTTATAACTCTTGGAAATATGTTCCCACCATCATATCTGACCGAGATTCAGATCTGATTGGTGCCAGGATACCTCAGACTCAGGATGCCCGAGAGGAAAAGGTGCAACACAAATGACGAGATGACATTGTAAGATTCTCGAGAAATTTACTACGGAAGCGAGTTCCAAAACAAAAGATCATCATTAAACCAATGAAGGGATAAGGAGGTAGCTGATGAACTCAGCGACAATTCATTGAGAATTCCAAACGGATGGATTTCCACAATTATGTAAACAAGGAGATATCATTTGCCAGATCAAAAGTTATAATGATGCATGCTCGAGGAAAACCTACACAAGTAAACATTGGTTGAAAGATGCACCCGAAATATGGGTTGGGTTGCACGACCAATGTCAGAATGGTGATTCAATAATCAATAGCCTAAGAATGAACTTTTGACCATTAACTTCAAAGAAATAGGGTTGCTAGAGGGAAAGAATCCAAACAACACCGTTCACTTGTTGGAATTAACACGGGGACCAAGAAAGAATGGTGATGCTGAGAAGTATTTCTATGTCAAGAATTCTCAAGAGGTGGAACAAATCTCAGAACATTCTTGACATAAGGGATGGTAATACTCCAAGGTAAAGAAGAACGATTGCTAGATAGCAAGGAACTCAAGGTATAACACCAAACATGAACAAGCTTGTGTTGATGGGAAGGCAATAAAGTGGTCGATGATAATACAATTCATCGAGGGCAAGGATGGTATTTCTCATCATGAATTCAATTGATATCCTGGATGAGCTCAGAATGTTGATGATCACGACACCTTTGTCGCGAGAGTTCATGAAGATGTAATCGATCGGCGACGACATCAAGTCAAAGTAATGATGAAGTGAAAGGTTATTGGAACCAAGGGTACGACACAAACTCGAAACCAAGCTTGTTGTTCAAGGCGAAATGATATGGCGATGAGGATCGACGTAAGGTTAGTTCATCGTCGGAAATTGTGCTCCGAGAAGAAGGACCGGGTAGCACAGTTAAAATCATCACGACAATGATATAGCCAAACAGGCTAGGAATGGCGTGATCGGGTACAAACTCGTACTTATAGAAGTTTATTGAAGAGTTGTTGAACCGTAGTGCGGACTCGGTTCAGTTATCGGTGTCTTTGAGTGTTTAATAACTCAGAGCCCGTGAAAAATTGGAATCAGTGGGAAGGTAGCACTTGATGAAGAACTCATAAGATGTTATGCAGTCCCATGATAATCTCGAGATATCAGGGGGGTAATACTCGACACAAGATCAAAGTAAAGGTTGGACTGGCGTATTGATCCATAGGAGACAATTGTTTTAACTCGTCCGAGAAATGGAATCAAAGAAGAACAATCATGGTTGGAACCACGGTTGCAAGGGATCAATTCACAGATACCATATGTTAGTTATCAAGGAAATAGTTATTATTACAAGAAGCTTCCATGATAGGATATACATCGCGTCCATGGGCATGAACACAAAGTTCAAGGTCGCCTCCCACTTCCTCAATGCATAACCTTTCATTCACTTCTCGCGTTCGATGAAGTTGCAGTGCTGAAATTTTATCTGGCGAAGCACCAGAAGAGTATGAATCGTGAAAACCTTCGGGTTCACACGGTTTAGAGAAGGCATATGTTCATCCCACAGGGGCTTCTTAGAAACATATACCACAATCTTTAGGAGTAATTAACTCAAACTCAATGGCAGAGCTTGGTTGAGAAAAGCAGAGGATACAATTTACCAAAGGCATTATGTATCCGAGGAAAGGCTCACAAGGTTATTGAATATGAAGGGCGTTGTCAGATATAATCCAACAAAGGATCTGGTGGTCCACAAGGGATCTGACGTGAGCATCGGTACTCAACTAGAGGAAGCAGATTATAGAAACAACTGACTAACTCAATTGTCAAATGCAAAGGAATTATGATTTCCAAATCAAGGGATCAGAAGCAATGCTCTGATTAGGGCTGGATAAGTTGAATAGCCGTAGGGTACAATCAAAGACAATTGGATTGGTCGAGAACCAATTCCAGTAAAAAGAATGGCAGCTCAGCCAGAAAAGTAATTTATAAGGATCAATGATGATCGCGTGTATTCGCAAACATATTGAGTCAACAGACTCAAAATGGTAATGACAAGGAATGTCAATATGACTACGAGACTTATGGGATTATCCATAATGCAAGCAAGCAAGAATTTCAAGAGCCAAAGGCCCCAAAGGATTTTCGGAAGATCGAATATTATTTCGAAGACTTTTGTGAAACACATGAACAACTGGAGATGAGCGGATACTCGACAAGTGCGAGGATTTATTCGAAGGGGTATTCATGTGGCAAAGAACTGCTAGGCAGTAGGCACAAAGTATTCCCAGAACAATAGAGAAAACTTCGGGGTATCTTGTAATAACAAGATCAATGGGGGATGATCGTAAGAATGGCAAGTGTAAGTAGTTATCCATACGGATTTATCGGTGGTCAGGAATAGCCAAAGTGATGGGCACAAGTCTCGAGAGAACATCAGAGAGTATCTTCGGAATCTTCTGATGTAGCAGGCGATCCTCTGCAATAAGGGGCTCTTCGGGTGGATGCGATCACGAGATCCTAATCTTAGAGTTAGCAAATTCATTTAACCCGAATAGTAGAGAGATCAGAGTCCCAGAGTATAGACGAGGAATAAAAGATCCTAATACCACCCGATGGCGACGTGGGCCCGTAAGGCACACAGCCAAGTTAGTAAAAGTTTTGCAATGTCTACACTCGACTTCGGCCAAGGAGTGTGGAAGGGGGATTCCTACAGGCAGTCGGCTCTGATACCAACTTGTGACGCCCCCGATTCAATCGTACACTAATCATGCACGTAAATGTGTACGATCAAGATCAGGGACTCACGGGAAGATATCACAACACAACTCTAAAAATAAAATAAGTCATACAAGCATCATAATACAAGCCAGGGGCCTCGAGGGCTCGAATACAAGTGCTCGATCATAGACGAGTCAGCGGAAGCAACAATATCTGAGTACAGACATAAGTTAAACAAGTTTGCCTTAAGAAGGCTAGCACAAACTGGGATACAGATCGAAAGAGGCGCAGGCCTCCTGCCTGGGATCCTCCTAACTACTCCAGGTCGTCGTCAGCGGGCAGCACGTAGTAGTAGGCACCTCCGGTGTAGTAGGGGTCGTCGTCGACGGTGGCGTCTGGCTCCTGGACTCCAGCATCTGGTTGCGACAACCAGAAAGGAAGGAAAAGGGGAAAAGGGGGGGAGAAAGCAACCGTGAGTACTCATCCAAAGTACTCGCAAGCAAGGAACTACACTACATATGCATGGGTATATGTGTAAAGGGCCATATCAGTGGACTGAACTGCAGAATGCCAGAATAAGAGGGGGATAGCTAGTCCTGTCGAAGACTACGCTTCTGGCAGCCTCCGTCTTGCAGCATGTAGAAGAGAGTAGATTGAAGTCCTCCAAGTAGCATCTCCAAGTAACATCTCCAAATAGCATCTCATAGCATAATCCTACCCGGCGATCCCCTCCTCATATCCCTGAGGTAGAGCGACCACCGGTTGTATCTGGCACTTGGAAGGGTGTGTTTTATTAAGTATCCGGTTCTAGTTGTCATAAGGTCAAGGTACAACTCCAAGTCGTCCTGTTACCGAAGATCACGGCTATTCGAATAGATTAACTTCCCTGCAGGGGTGCACCAACTTACCCAGCACGCTTGATCCCATTTGGCCGGACACACTTTCCTGGGTCATGCCCGGCCGCGGAAGATCAACACATCGCAGCCCCACCTAGGCAAAACAGAGAGGCCAGCACGCCGGTCTAAACCTAAGCGCGCAGGGGTCTGGGCCCATCGCCCTGAGCACACCTGCACGTTGCGTGGGCGGCCGGAAGCAGACCTAGCCTAGTGGCGTTCCAGTCCAATCTGGCGCGCGCCGCTCCGTCGCTGACGTCTGAAGTGCTTCGGCTGATACCACGACGTCGGGATACCCATAACTACTCCCGCGTAGATGGTTAATGCGTATAGGCTCGTAGCCAACTCAGATCAAATACCAAGATCTCGTTAAGCGTGTTAAATATCCGCGAACGCCGAACAGGGCCAGGCCCACCTGTCTCCTAGGTTGTCTCAACCTGCCCTGCCGCTCCGCCACAAAGTAACAGTCGGGGGCTGTCGGGAACCCAGGCCCACCTCTACCGGGATGGAGCCACCTGGCCCTTCAGCCCCCATCTCCGAACAGTATCACAGGTAATGTAACTGTGTAAAGTATATCGTATATGCCCGTGATCACCTCCCGAAGTGATCACGGCCCAGTAGTATAGCATGGCAGACGGACAAGAGTGTAGGGCCACTGATGAAAATACTAGCATCATATACTAAGTATTTAGGATTGCGGGTAAGGTATCAATGACTGTAGCAACAATGACAGGATATGCATCAGAATAGGATTAACGGAAAGCAGTAGCATGCTACACTACTCTAATGCAAGCAGTATAGAGGAGAATAGGCGATATCTGGTGATCAAGGGGGGGGGGCTTGCCTGGTTGCTCTGGCAAGAGAGAGGGGTCGTCGGTGACGTAGTCGACCACAGGGGCATCAGCATCGGTCTCGGAGTCTACCGGAAAGGAGTAACGGAGGGGGAACACAATAAATAACGGAGCAATCAAATGTAACACAAAGCAAGATGCGGCAATACGTTATGCTAGGGGTGACCTAACGTAGGGATGGGCGATACCGGTGAAGGGGGGAAAACATCCAGGAAAATATCCCCGGTGTTTCGTGTTTTCGGGCAGAGGAGCCGGAGGGGGAAGTTGCGGGTTCGATAGGTTAGGGGTGTGTGGTGGACGAACGAACTGCGTATCCGGATTCGTCTCGTCGTTCTGAGCAACTTTCATGTACAAAGTTTTTTCATCCGACCTACGGTTTATTTTCTATGATTTTATCAAAGTTTTAAATGATTTGGGCATTTATTTTAATTTGCAAATAAACAGAAAATACCAAGTCTACCCAGCCATGTGCTAGCCACATAGGCTGACTGGTGGGGTCTAGGGGTGTCCAGTCAGCAGTTGACCAGTTAACTATTGACTGGTCAATAGGGTGAAATGGGGCCACATGTCATTTGCTCTAAAGACTAAACTAGTACTAAAATACTCCTAAACTAAATTAGTCCTAATTAATACAAGGGCCGGCCACGCACGGAAGTGGGCCATGACCAAGCCGGCCACCCACACACACCACACACAGCTCGCAACACACAATTCTGTTTTCCGTTAACAAAAGATAGCGTTTTGTGATTTTCATAGCATTTAAACTACAGATCAAATGGATTTGGTCCAGTGGGACAAAAAGAAGTTTGTTGAGTGTACTATCTACTCATATTATTTTCTCTCCTGTTAGTAGTCATTTAGGCGTTGTTTAAGGACTGTTTAGGGGGCTAGTCAGTGTAATATCAGCGAAGCTAGCTACCGCTACAGTAACTGAATGTTACTGTAGCAGCGTAGAACAGCAGCAGGCAGCTATACGCGGGCGAGCACGAGCAGAAGCGCAGCATGGCAGTAGCAGTTCGCAAGGGCTCGCGGAGGCACGGCCAGGGGCGTATGACCGCGCGCGGGAGAGGAGCTCCGGCCATGGCGTCCGAAGCGCCGCCGGCGATGAGCAGCGGCAGCAGGGCGATGGGTTCGGCGGGGGGGGCACAGCCACGCGCGGGCAAGCACGCACGGGGGCGCGGTCGGGCGCAGCCGGTCGTGGCCGAGCGAGGCGGTTACACGGTCAAGAGAGGAGCTGGGCACGGATGGCGTGACGAGCAGGGAAGGCGGTTGCAGTGAGCAACGACAGCCACGACGCGCGGTGAGGTTCAGGGGGTAGGCCGCGGCCAGGTCATGGTCGGCGCGGGCGCGGCCAGGGCGCTCTCCGTGGCGTGGGGGACGCGTTAGTGAGGCCCGTGAGGCGCGGGCGGCGCGTAGTGAGCAGGAACGCCTAGCGAGTGCGGGCACGACGTCTAGCGGTGAGGACTACGGCCTAAACCGAGGGAGAATCAGAGGGGAATCAAACGAGGGCCTCACCACGGAGGCACATGGAGGCCGTCGACAGCTTAGGAGCGCAGAGGACGGATCAGGGTGGCGGAGCCGCGGTGGTCCGAGGAGGACGACGACGGCGTTCCGGCGCTGCAGTGCTCCCCGTCTCCAACGGGTTGCACCAGTGGACGAGGCGGTCCGCGGCGAGGCGGACGGGCACGGTGATGCCGCGCGAAGGACACGATGGTCGCGTCAATGGCGAGCGGTGGCGGCGATGATGCGTCGGGAGAGGAAGGGGAAGGGTATCTGGATGAGGGGCTAGGCGGAGGGGAGAATGAGGAGGGACCCGTCAGGGTTAGGGTTTGGGGATGCCCTTATCCACCGGGGAAAACGACGGGGAGGCGCGGGATGGCTGCCACGGCGCCATCGGTGGCCATGGCGCCGGTGGATTATTGCCACGATCCCCTTGTGTGAATAGAGAAGGGAGATGAGGGCGAGCTGGGCTGGGCTATGCAGGCCCGCTAGGTAGATGGGCTAGGTGGCCTAAGGAAAGGGGGCTTTGTTTTATTTCTGTTCTGTTTCGTTTTCTTTTTCCTTTTACAACTTTTCTGTTTTATTTAATCTTCGTGATATTTTAGTCTAACTAAAATACAAAACTAGTTTCAAAAATAGTATCACTATTTATACCTCTGCCACATAGTTTAGTACTCTATTAAATTAATTTGATATTTTAGAAATTATAAAAAGCATCTTATTAATTAATATTTCCACTGTTATAAACATTTTAATGCGTTTGAACCTTTTATAAAAGTTTGGTTTCACCACCAATAATACTTATGAATTATTTAGCATATCTTGCACATTTTATTTTTGGCATTTGAAAACTTTTGAATTTGACTTTATTTCAAATTTGAATTTGAACCGGTTTCGAACCAACGTGGGTTTAACAACAGTAGTCATGATGACGTGGCATCATTAGGAGGGAATTATTGTAGCTTAATTATCTAGGCGTCACATCCCTACAAAATCATATAGTTAGGCTATGCTTCATTTTCGTCACACAAAGATGTTCCCAACTTCTATACCCCCGATGACAAGCCAAGCAATTGTTTCATACTCGAATAATCTCAAACTTTTTCAACCTTCACGCAATACATGAGTGCGAGCCATGGACATAGCACTATTGGTGGTATAGAATATGATGATGGGGATTGTGTGGAGAAGACAAAAAAGGAGAAAGTCTCACATCAACGAGGCTAATCAATGAGCTATGGAGATGCCCATCAATTGATGTTAATGCAAGGAGTAGGGATTGCCATGCAACGGATGCACTAGAGCTAAGAATGCTCAACAAAAGAAAACTAGTGGGTGTGCATCCAACTTGCTTGCTCATGAAGACCTAGGGCATTTTGAGGAAGCCCATCGTTGGAATATACAAGCCAAGTTCTATAATGAAAAATTCCCACTAGTATGAACAAGACAACTTATGAGACTCACTATATGAAAATCATGGTGCTACTTTGAAGTGCAATATATGAGACTCACTACATGAAGAACAAGGTGCTACTTTGAAGCACAAGTGTGGAAAAAGAGATAGTAGCATTGCCCTTTTTATTTTCTATTTTTTTTGGGCCTTTCTTTTTTTCTTTTTGGCCTTTCTCTTTTTTTTTGATTGGGCAATGCTCTAATAATGATGATCATCACACTTCTATTGATTACAACATAATGATTACAACTCGATACTAGAACAAGATATGACTCTATATGAATGCCTCCGGCGGTGTACCGGGATGGTGCAATGAATCAAGAGTGACATGTATGAAAAATAATGCATGGTGGCTTTGCCACAAATACGATGTCAACTACAAGATCATGCAATGGCAATATGACAAAAGTAAAGCATGTCATGATGATGATGATGATGATGATGATGATGATGGAAGTTGCATGGCAATATATCTCGGAATGGCTATGGAAATGCCATGATAGGTAGGTATGGTGGCTATTTTGAGGAAGATATAGGGAGGTTTATGTGTGAAAGAGCGTATCATATCACAGGGTTTGGATGCACCGGTGAAGTTTGCACCAACTCTCAATGTGAGAAAGGGCAATGCATGGTACCGAAGAGGCTAGCAAATGGCGGAAAGGTAAAAGTGCGTATAATCCATGGACTCAACATTAGTCAAAAGAACTCATATACTTATTGCAAAAATTTAGAAGTCATCAAAAATTAAGTACTACGTGCATGCTCCTAGGGGGATAGATTGGTAGGAAAAGACCATCGCTCATCCCCGACCGCCACTCATAAGGATGCACAAGCCAGGTACACTTCATGCTTCAAATTTGTTACACAACTTTAACCATACGTGCATGCTACGGGACTTGCTAACTTCAACACAAGTATTTCTCAAATTCACAACTACTCAACTAGCACGACTATGATATTATCACCTCCATATCTCAAAACAATTATCAAGCATCAAACTTATCTTAGTATTCAACCCACTAAAAAGAAAGTTTCACATATCTTGAATACCAAGTATATTAACATTAAGCAAATTACCATGCTATTAACGACTCTCAAAATAATCTAAGTGAAGCATGAGAGATCAAGTTTATTTAAAACAAACCACCACCGTGCTCTAAAAGATCTAAGTGAAGCACTAGAGCAAAAATTATCACACTCAAAAAGATATAAGTGAAGCACATAGAGTAAACTATCAAGCTCAAAAGATATAAGTGAAGCACATAGAGTATTCTACCAAATTTCAATTCATGCATGGCTCTCTCAAAAGGTGTGTACAGCAAGGATGATTGTGGTAGACTAACAAGCAAAGACACAAACAATACAAGACGCTCCAAGCAAAACACATATCATGTGGTGAATAAAAATATAGCTCCAAGTAAATTACCGATGGAAGTGGACGAAAGAGGGGATGCCTTCCGGGGCATCCCCAAGCTTTGAATTTTTGGTGTCCTTGGATTATCTTGGGGGTGCCATGGGCATCCCCAAGCTTAGTCTCTTGCCACTCCTTGTTCCATAATCCATCAAAAGAATTCACCCAAAACTTGAAAACTTCACAACACAAAACTCAATAGAAATCTCATGAGCTCCGTTAGAGAAAGAAAACAAAAGACTACTTTAAGGTACTGTAGTGAACTTGTTCTTTATTTGTATTGGTGTTAAACCTACTGTATTCCAACTTCTCTATGGTTTATAAACTATTTTACTGGCCATAGATTCATCAAAATAAGCAAACAACACACGCAAAACAGAATCTGTCAAAAACAGAACAGTCTGTAGTAATCTGTTACTAACGCAAACTTCTGGAACCCAAAAACTTCTACCAAAATTAGAAGACCTGGACAATTTGTTTATTGATCAGAAGCAATTGGAATCATTATTTTACCACGTTCTGGTGATTTTTGACAATTCGGGCACTGAGCGCAAAGATTCTGGAAATTACAGCAAGATCAAATAACTATCTTCCAAGAAGATCTAATAGGTTTAACTTGGCACAAACACTAATTAAAAGATAAAACCACATCTAAACAGAATCTAGATGGATTATTTATTCCTAAACAGAACCAAAAACAAAAAACACAAAATAAAATTGGGTTGCCTCCCAACAAGCGCTATCGTTTAACGCCCCTAGCTAGGCATAAAAGCAAGGATAGATCTAGGTATTGCCATCTTTGGTAGGCAATCCATAAGTGGCTCTCATGATAGATTCATATGGTAATTTTATTTTCTTTCTAGGAAAGTGTTCCATGCCCTTCTTTAAGGGAAATTGGAATTTGATATTCCCTTCCTTCATATCAATAATTGCACCAATCGTTCTAAGGAAAGGTCTACCAAGAATAATAGGACATGAAGGATTGCAATCTATATCAAGAACGATAAAATCTACGGGCACATAATTCCTATTTGCAACAATAAGAACATCATTAATTCTTCCCATAGGCTTTTTAATAGTGGAATCCGCAAGATGCAAGTTTAGAGAGCAATCATCAAAGTCACGGAAATCTAGCAAATCACACAAAGCTTTGGGGATAGTAGAGACACTAGCACCCAAATCACACAAAGCATAAAACTCGTAATTTTTAATTTTAATCTTAATTGTAGGTTCCCACTCATCATGGAGTTTTCTAGGGATAGAAACTTTTAACTCAAGCTTTTCTTCATAAGATTGCATTAAGGCGTCAACAATGTGTTCGGTAAAGGCCTTATTTCGACTATAAGCATGAGGAGAATTTAACACGGATTACAACAAGGAAATACAATCAATTAAAGAGCAATTTTCATAGTTAAATTCCTTGAGATCCAAAATAGTGGGTTTAGCAATATCTAGATTTTTATTTCTTTCAATCCCTTTTTTATCAATTTCATCATCAGGATCTAAAAACTCAGAATTCTTAGAACGCCTTCTAGGTAAGGGAAGATCATAATCAGATTCATCAAGATTCACATTGCAAAACAACGATTTAATAGGGGACACATCAATAACTTTTAGATCTTCATCTTGATTTTCATAGTTATTCGGTTTAGCGGCCATCTTATTGACTAAGGTGGCTTGCATATCCAAAATTTCAGCGGTCATTTTTTCAAGATGAGCAATTTGGGCTCTTACACCATCAAATTCTTTGGACATATCATCGAGCTCTTTATTCATATAACCCATAAAACTCTTTTGTTCCTTAAGCTCGTTTCTAAAGAAATTATTATGCTCAAATTGCAAGACCATAAACTTCCTGACATTGTTTTCAATATCTTCTAGCCTTTTAAGGTGAAGATCACCAAAATTAGGTAAGGCCATCGTGACGAACAAGCAAGCAAACTAACACACGAGCAAACAAAAGGCAAAGGGGAAGAGAGGGTGAATAAAATGGCAAGGGTGAAGTGGGGGAGAGGAAAACAAGAGGCAAATGGCAAATAATGTAATGCGAGAGATAGAGATTGTGATGGGTACTTGGTATGTTGACTTTTGCGTAGGCTTCCCCGGCAACGGCGCCAGAAATGGCTCGTTGACGGGAGAGTAAATCTTGACTTGACTTGGCGTAGGCCTCCCTGGCAACGACGCCAGAAATCCTTCTTGCTACGTCTCGAGCTAGCATTGGTTTTCCCCGAAGAGGAGGGGGTGATGCAGCACAGTAGCGTAAGTATTTCCCTCAGTTTTTGAGAACCAAGGTATCAATCCAGTAGGAGGTCACGTGCAAGTCCCTCATACCTACACAAAACGGTAGCAACTCACAACCAACGCTTAGGGGTTGTTAATCCCTTCACTGTCACTTACGAGAGTGAGATCTGATAGAGATAATATTTTTGGTATTTTTGGTATAAAGATGCAAAGTAAAAAGTAAAAGCAAAACAAGTAAAATAAAGTAATGGAGATTGATATGATGAGAATAGACCCGGGGGCCATAGGTTTCACTAGTGGCTTCTCTCAAGAGCAAAGATATTCTACGGTGGGTGAACAAATTACTATTGAGCAATTGATAGAATTGAGCATAGTTATGAGGTTATCTAGGTATGATCATGTATATAGGCATCACGTCCGTGACAAGTAGGCCGACTCCTGTCTGCATCTACTACTATTACTCCACTCATCGACCGCTATCCAGCATGCATCTAGAGTATTAAGTTAAAAACAGAGTAACGCCTTAAGCAAGATGACATGATGCAGAGGAATAAATTCATGCAATATGATAAATACCCCATCTTGTTATCCTCAATGGCAACAATACAATACGTGCCTTGCAACTCTTTCTGTCACTGAGTAAGGACACCGCAAGATTGAACCCAAAGCTAAACACTTCTCCCATTGCAAGAACTACCAATCTAGTTGGCCAAACCAAACGGATAATTCGAAGAGACTTGCAAAGATAACTCAATCATACATAAAAGAATTCAAAGAAGATTCAAATATTATTCATAGATAAGTTGGATCATAAACCCACAATTCATCGGTCTCAACAAACACACAGCAAAAAGAAGATTACATCGAATAGATCTCCACGAGAGAGGGGGAGAACATTGTATTGAGATCCAAAAAGAGAGAAGAAGCCATCTAGCTACTAGCTATGGACCCGAAGGTCTGAAGTAAACTACTCGCACTTCATCGGAAGGGCTATGGTGTTGATGTAGAAGCCCTCCGTGATGGATGCCCTCTCCGGCGGAGCTCCGGAACAGGCCCCAAGATGGGATCTCGTGGATATAGGAAGTTGCGGCGGTGGAATTAGGTTTTTGGCTCCTGTCTGGTCTAATGGGGGTACGTAGGTATATATAGGAGAAAGGAGCATGTTGGTGGAGCTCCTAGGGGCCCACGAGGTAGGGGGGCGCGCCCAGGGGGGCGCCCTTCACCCTCGTGACCTCCCCGGAAACTTCTTGGAGTAGGGTCCAAGTCTCCTGGATCATGTTCGGTGAGAAGATCGCGTTCCCGAAGGTTTCATTCCGTTTGGACTCCGTTTGATATTATGTTTCCTCGAAATACTGAAATAGGCAAAAAACAACAATTCTGGGCTGGGCCTTCGGTTAATAGGTTAGTCCCAAAAATAATATAAAAGTGGAAAATAAAGCCCAATATAGTCCAAAACAGTAGATAAAGTAGCATGGAGCAATCAAAAATTATAGATACGTTGGAGACGTATCAATGCCCTAGCCGAACTAACGGGAATGTAGGGCATAAGCACAGGAGTCAGGCAACCCAACTTGGCCAAAACTTAAGTTATATCGATGCATATAGTGGCGAAGAAAAGGTACATATGGAAAAACGCATATGTGGTGAGCTTGATGCTCAAAGAATAATAGCAAGCTTCTATACGAGAAGCCCCCGGGTATAATGAACGTACATATGCAGAGGTGCATGCATCAGGTAAGGACGGTCTAGCCATACTCAAAACCGTAAGGCTAAAGAGCAAAACGAAAGAAAAAGATAAAAAACGAAAAGAGAGAAAAAATAGCGTTAATAACAGGAGGGAGGAGACGAACACAGTAGTTCGGCGCTAGGCATAAAATCATCGTAGTCTGGCCGCATTCCAGGGGTTCGGATCCAGGTGATTGTCTGACGCATCACGCAGGCGGTACACTCCTTCGGTGAGAACTTCGTCAATGATGAAGGGACCCTCCCACTTGGGCTTGAGCTTGTCCTTTTTCTTCTCCGGCAGGCGTAGAACAAGTTCACCGATGTTATAAGTCTTGGCCCGCACTTCTCTGCTTTGATACCTGCGAGCCTACTATTGATAAAATGCGGAACGGGCTTTTGCGACGTCATGCTCCTCCTCCAAGGCATCTAGGCTGTCCTGCCGATCAAGCTCGGCTTCTCTCTCTTCGTACATGCGCACTAAAGGTGAGTCATGAATAATATCGTAGGGTAACACTGCTTCTGCATCGTACACCATGAAGAAAGGTGTATATCCAGTAGTCCAGTTGGGCGTGGTCCGCAGCCCCCAGAGTACGGAGTCAAGTTCCTCCACCCAGTTCTTATCTGATTCTTTCAAAGACTGCACTAGTCTAGGTTTGATGCCGCTCAGAATAAGACCATTCGCCCGTTCGACTTGACCGTTTGTCTGTGGGTGGTAGACCGAGGCGTGATCGAGTTTAATACCAAGATTAGCACACCAAGTTTTCACTTCATCGGTTGTGAAATTAGAGCCATTATCGGTTATTATGTTGTGTGGGACACCATAACGATGTACCACGCCGGATATGAAATCTATTACCGGCCCCGTTCGGCCGTTTTGACTGGTTTGGCCTCTATCCACTTAGTGAATTTATCCACCATGACCAGCAGATACTTTCTCTTATGGCTTCCTCCTTTAAGGGGTCCGGCCATATCTAGTCCCCAGACCGCAAAAGGCCAAGTGATGGGGATTGTTTGTAAGGCAGTGGGGGGCATATGGCTTTGGTTGGCGAAGAGTTGGCATCCGATGCAATGTTGGACAAGGTCCTATGCATCTGCTCTGGCCGTCGGACAATAAACCCCTGTACGGGAGGCCTTGCTAACAAGGGCCCGAGCTGCGGCGTGGTGACCGCCAAGCCCGGCGTGAATCTCGGCCAAGAGCTTCCACCCCTCTTCCTCGGAGATACATCTTTGAAGAACTCTGGTAGCGCTTTTCTTATAGAGCTCTCTGTCACGAACCTTGTAGGCCTTCGAACACCGGACAATGCAGCGGGCCTCATTCTGGTCCTCAAGAAGCTCCTTCCTATTAAGGTAGGCCAGGAAGGGTCCGGTCCATGGGGCAATGACTGTCGTGATGAGATGCGTCCATGGTGTTATTTCGGTGGTTGGGCCTCCGATGATGTCGGTGTTTCCGGAATCTAGGGTTATGTTCGGATCCGGACTAGTGTTGCCGTTTTCCCCTGCCACACCACGGATGGCTTAAAAAGCCTTTCTAGAAAGATATTAGGTGGTACGGGATCGCGCTTAGCGCCTATACGAGCAAGAACGTCCGCCGCTTGATTACTTTCTCGAGCCACATGATGGAACTCGAGCCCCTCGGACCGGGCCAACATTTTTATGACTGCGTTACGATAAGCTGCCATCTTCAGATCTTTGGCATCAAAGTCTCCATTTATTTAAGATATTGCAAGGTTTGAGTCCCCGCGCACTTCTAGGCGTTGTATGCCCATGGAGACAGCCATCCGGAGACCATGTAATAAGGCCTCGTATTCGGCTGCGTTATTGGAGTATGTGTATAGTATTTGGAGTACGTACTGAACGACGTCTCCAGTAGGGGATGTTAAAACGACGCCCGCTCCTAGCCCTGCCAGCATTTTGGAGCCATCGAAATACATAACCCAATTGGAATATGTGTCGTACTCTTTAGGGAGTTCGGCCTCTGTCCATTCGGCGACGAAGTCAGCCAGTACTTGGGATTTAATATCTCATCGTGGTTTGTATGTAATGTCGAATGGGAGGAGCTCAATGGCCCATTTGGAAATCCGGCCCGTGGCATTGCGGTTATTTATAATGTCATTGAGTGGTACTTCGGAAGCCACCGTAATTGAACACTCCTGGAAGTAGTGATGGAGCTTTCAAGATGCCATGAAGACCGCATATGCTATTTTTGATAATGGGGGTACCGGGATTTGCATGGTGTAAGGACAGTGGATAGGTAGTATACTGGCTTCTGAAGCGGGAATTTATGTCCGTCCTGTTCTCGTTCAACGACGAGTACGGTGCTCACCACCTGATGTGTTGCCTATATGTATAATAACATCGGTTCGCCGGCGTTTGGTGCGGCCAGGATTGGATTGCTCGCGAAAAGGGTTTTTATTTCCTCCAGTCCGGCTGTTGTCGCGTCCGTCCACTCGAAGTGATCGGTTCGCTGTAAAAGGCGATAGAGTGGCAGTGCCTTTTCTCCCAATCTGGAGATGAAACGGCTTAGAGCTGCCATGCAACCCGCGAGTTTTTGAACTTGTTTAAGGTCTGTTGGCGTAGCCAATTGCGACAAAGCATGGATTTTGGCTGGATTTTCTTCAATTCCTCTATTGGAAACGATGAAACCCAGCAGTTTTCCGGCCGGGACGCTGAAAACGCACTTTTCTGGATTGAGCTTAATGTCGTACATGCAGAGGTTGTCGAATGTGAGACGTAAATCATCTATTAGTGTTTCGACGTGCCTAGTTTTGATGACGACGTCGTCCACATAAGCTTCAACTGTCTTGCCGATCAGTTTCTCCAAGCATGTTTGAATCACGCGTTGGTATGTGGTGCCGGCGTTCTTGAGCCCGAAGGGCATGGTGTTGAAGCAGAATGGCCCATATGGGGTAATGAATGATGTTGCAGCTTGGTCGGACTCATTCATTTTGATTTGATGGTATCTGGAATATGCATCTAGGAAACACAGTGAGTCGTGTCCTACGGTGGCATCAATGATTTGATCAATGCGGGGGAGGGGAAGGGATCCTTAGGGCAAGCTTTATTAAGGTCTTTAAAATCGACGTACAACCACTAGGATTTGTCCTTCTTTGGTACCATCACCAGGTTTGCCAGCCAGTCCGGATGTTTTATTTCTCTGATGAATCCGGCCTCAATTAGCTTGGCTAGCTCCTCCCCCATGGCTTTGTGTTTGGGTTCGAAAAAGCGCCACAGTGTTTGCTTGACCGGTTTATATCCCTTTAATATATTGAGGTTGTGTTCGGCCAACTCGCGTGGGATTCCTGGCATATCAGAAGGGTGCCAGACGAATATATCCCAATTCTTGCACAAGGAATCTTGTAGCGCGGCGTAAACCGCTGGGTCCAATTGTGCTCCGATGGATGTTGTCTTTTTGGGGTCCGTTGGATGGACTTGGGAATTTGACTATTTCCTCCGCTGGTTTGAAGGAGGTGTATTTGGGTCATTTGTCTAGGACCACACTACTAGGAAAAGGCCTACTAATGGCGCACCGGTTTTGCCTACTAATGGCGCATCACCGGTGCGCCATTAGTAGCACGCCACTAGTAATTTTTACTAATGGCGCACCACTGGTGCGCCATTAGTATCTGGTATACTAATGGCGCAACATCCAGTGCGCCATTAGTATATAACACCATGCGCCATTAGTGTGCCTCCCAGGGGCCATATTTAACCATGTGCTTTGGCACACTAATGGCGCACTGCGGATGGATGCGCCATTAGTATACTTGGCATACTAATGGCGCACTCTGTAGTGATGCGCCATTAGTATGAATATTATGTTTTTTTTACTTTTCTGATTTTTGCACATGTTACAAAATATATTATTTGACAGAATATAGACAGTAGCACACAGCAACAGCAGATTCATCGAATACAATAGAAGATTAGTCTCCGAATACAATTCATCATATTAGTCTCCGAATTCAAAAGACCGAACAAAGATAAAACATTACAAGTCTCGAGACCGCGAGTATCGAGTTTGTCGGAAGTAATACTAATCCTAACAAGTCCTACTAATCATCATCATACAACTTCTACTCGTTATTCATAACAAGTCATACGATCATCATCTTGATAGTCTTCGAACCAACCCTACTTAATTGTTCTTAGCACATGATCATCAGTATTAGGCAGGACCTAAATACCCTATTTAAGCTAAAATAGCATAAAACAATATAGACCCTGACTCTCCATTATGGAGAATGGAGAACATCCTGTCTCCAATTCTTGCGCTTCGCTTCCTTTTGCTTCCAAGAAGCTCCTTACGACTGTCCATACATTTTTTCCATCCTTTGATTTTCATGTCTCCACTTCTTTTAGAAATCTCGTATGGACAGTTGAGATTCGTAGGACGACCTGGCTGTATGTTCAAAACATTAACACTACCTTTCAGATACATCATATGAGGCACACAATTCTCTGGGATTATCTGTTGAAAAACATAGTAATAACTTCATAGTTAGCAATGATGTACTAGTTTTAGAAGTATGCAAAAGATGCACGGATGTCGTAATAGTAAAAATCTTACCAGGGTATCTCCATGGTAGTTACCGTAGTTGAACACATGCACTAGTGGCACGTATTTACCATAATGTTGAGGAGTTTGATTGTAGATATTGTAATTCTCAATGTCAGTACAAAATCCGACCAAATGATTTTTCTCCTTGTAAGTTGTTAATTCGGAGCCATCGGTGTAGTGGGTTTTGTCTACCATCTCCCGCACATTCTTTGAACAATAAAAATAAGCTGTCAATGGAAATAAGCTGTCAACTATTTTGAAATAAACAATATAAATTAGCTAATAACTATGTTTGAGAAACTCACATAGCGGTAGAACTGGAGGCGTATCAACAAGGACCCAAATGTCCATATTGTCTTGGTTGATGTCAGGATTACCAAGATCCATGGTGATAAGCATACCCTCATCAAAACCATACATCTTGCAAAATGCTTCCCAATTTTTGCAACCAAAATGGGTTACGCTCTCAGAATTATATAGATTTACTTCAAAGTCCACATCGTGATGAGTCCTTAGGTGAATTTTCTTTGTTTCAGAAATTTCATGGTCTTCAAAATCCATCCTCTCCAAGACATAGCGTCTTGCATGGCATGGGATAAGCTATACTCGAATTGTAAAAGATGAAAATTACACGTTGAAATAGTTGAAGTCATGCTTAATTATGAAAATAACACTTGTCGTCGTTGTGTACCGTTTCAACTTCGAAGGTCTCCTCGAGCTTAATGCTGAAGCGCCGATCATCGTCCAGGTGAGGCATGTCGCACAGACCTCGATCGTCGTGGCACCAGTCGCACTCCGCCGGGAGACTTTCGTCGTCCCTTTCGTCGTCCGATGATGATGACGACATATCCTACGTTCATAATTCAAAACTACATCATTTAGGGTTTGTCGACACCGAGGCATCCTAAAAGCTAAGCTTTTATCATTTAGGGTTTGTCGACGCTGAGGCACCCTAAAAGCCTAAGCTTTCATCATTTAGGTTCTTATCGACACCGAGGCACCCTAAAAGCCAAGGTTTTATCATTTAGGGTTTGTCGACGTCGAGGCACCCTAAAAGCCTAAGCTTTCATCATTTAGGTTTTGTCGACGTCGAGGCACCCTAAAAGCCTAAGCGTACATCATTTAGGTTCTCATCGACACCGAGGCACCCTATAGAAGCGAAGTTAAGTTTTCATCATTTAGGGTTTATCGATGCCGAGGCACCCTAGGTTGGGCCTAATCACTTGGCACTAATCACTTGGCTCTATTGCCACCTATGTTGGGTTTATCATCTAGGGTTTATCGATGCTAACGAGAATTCTAAGTTGGGCCTAATCACTTGGCTCTATTGCCACCTATGGTTTAATGCAGCAAGAATGGCGGGGCAGTTGATCCTACTTAATTAAGTACTAAGATACCCCGGCCCATGCATTAGTAGCAAGTACCCCATATGTCCGATTTTTAGCAAAGTCATGCTAAAATTCACGGAAAATTTCAGCATGACCTTTGCTGAAAATAAGACATATGGAGTACCCGAATTTTCCGGAACGGAAGTTAATCGACATTCCGGCAAACTCAAGGGCCTCTCGGGGTACCTGCAAAATCATCACGACACGATGGTCGGAGACAAAACCCAGCAAACTAGCACCACAATGTGCCTCTACTTTCATATGGATGAAAAGGCCACAGACCATATGGTCCTCTGCTTTCATATGGACAAAAATCAGCTCAACTTATGTGAGCTTCCATTCCAGATCTAATAGGTCACCCAACAAAAAATCATGAATAGTTTTAGCTGAAAAAAATCATGGATTGCTGTTAACTGAAAATTAGTGAAAGAAACTGTTGCTGATCATGGATTACTGTTAATTAAAAATAGAGCATCTGGCTTGTCTTATCATGTTCACTAAGTCCACAAAAATGAATAGGTTCAGTAAACTTGAAGTACTCAACACTAAACATGGTTCAGAGCTCACTACACTACACTACATCGTGCAATGGTTCAGACCTCACTACACTAGAACAAGCTCACTACACTACACTACACTACACATGCTTAAACTCTGAACATAAACAAACACCAGCAATGCAATATGTAAACTACCTCTGTTTCTAGGCAACAAGAGTTATCATCAATGCTTTTGAGTTTATTAAGTACCTTCAGTTCTGAGTTTTAAATGTCAAAAGAGCTTCACAGAATCTTGAATCCTCCAAATCACTCTTAACAGTTCTGCATTGCACAAAGGCAGCAATGAGCCAATGATATCAGTAGCAATAATAGGTGCTTACATTCTCATAACGTCAGTATTAGTTAACCAAAATTCAACCTACAGAGTTCTAGTACAGTGAGTAACTCCCAATTCTTTTAATAGAAGCACAATTAACAACACAACTAGGGAGTCTAGGACAATGCCACCAGATAGAATTTGAAGGAAAAACGTTCTTCCAGAACCTTCAAGCCACAATCATACATAGAGTGGCTGATCATATAAGCTATATTTAAATAAACATCAACTAAACTTGATGACAAGAAAAACTACAATCACATTGATACAAACTAGAGCATATAGCAATAGTAAATTGCTGCTCCATATAGCAATAGTAATGCACCTAATCAACATTGTAGAGCATCCTGTTACAAACTTGTTCTGATCCTGCAAATTAATGGGGAGGAAGAACTAGGGAGGGAGGGAATGGTAATGGTTCAGAGAAGAACAATAGTAATGCTCCATATAGCAATAGTAATGCTCCATATGTTCTGATCCATATAGCAAGAAGAACTAGGGAGGGAGGGAATGGGGAGGAAGGGTGGAGAGGGAGGAAGGAGGAGAGGTACCTGGGCGGGCGTGGCCAGTCGCCGGAGGGGTCGGGGTCGGCGGCGGCGTCGAAGGGGTGGCTCGAGGGCGTCCGAGCTCGTCCGGGTCCTCGTAGTCGAAGAGGAAGACGACGGCGGTCCTCCTGGGCGCCTCGGTTGGTCGTGGGGAGGCCGGCGGCCACGTGCTTCGCGGGTCGGGGGCGCGGGGCGGCGGCGCAGGGAGCGGGGCGGCGGTGCGGGGGAGCCGGAGCGGGTGTGGCGAGGGATGGAAGGGGATCTGGCGAGGGAGAGGGAAGGAGGTATCGGGCGAAGGGCCGGGTATCCAGCTATAGAGGGGGGAATGTTAGTAATGGCGCACCGTCGAGGGGTGCGCCATAAAAACACTCATAGCAATGGCGCACCATTCTCTGGTGCGCCATTAGTAACTTTTTTTCTGATAGCAATGGCGCACCCTCCTCTGGTGCGCCATTAGTAACTTCTTTTTTTCATTATTTCTTGTTGCATCTAATAATTTGTTTTTTATCAAATTTGTTATTTTCATGAGGACTAGAACAAAATATATCATCAAATATCATCAAATTTGTTTTTTTAATATCATCAAATTTGTTTTTATTTTTAATTGAAAATATCATCAAATTTGTTATTTGAAAATATCATCAAATTTGTTATTTGAAAATATTATCAAAAAGCGGGGGAGGGTGCGGGGTGTCGGCGGCCGCGGTGGAGCGGGCCGGGGGAGGGTGCAGGGGGTCGGCGGCGGCGGTGGAGCGGGGGAGGGTGCGGGGGTCGGCGGCGGCGGTGGAGCGGGGGAGGGTGCGGTGGGTCGTCGGCGGCGGTGGAGCGGGGGAGGGTGCGGGGGGTCGGCGGCGGCGGCGTGGGTCGGGGCAGCGGGGGAATTAGCTAGGGGGCGAGGGAGAGGGATGAAGGGGATCTGGCGAGAGGGAGGGAATTAGCTAGGGGGAATCTTACTAATGGCGCACCAGCGGTCGGTGCGCCATTAGTAATCTTTTTTTACATAACAATGGCGCACCGGGCAGAGGTGCGCCATTAGTAATCTTTTTTTATATATAGCAATGGCGCACTAGCCAGAGGTGCGCCATAAGTAATTTTTTTGTTGCATGTAATAATTTTTTAGAAAATGAATATGAATATGAAACAGTAATATTTTTTTTGAAAACAGTAATAATTGTTGTTTAACAACAATTGTAGTCTACACTTTTTTTTATTTTTTAAAAAATGAAGAGGGGAGAGGAGGCGCGGGTGGGATCGAGATCGAGATGGAGGGGGAATCGAGATCGAGATGGAGGGGGATCGAGATCGAGTGTCCTCATGAATATTCAATATTTTATCATATTGAATATGATAAAATATCATCAAATTTGAAAAATTATTCATGAATTCAAAAAGTGCCCATGAAATTTAAAAATATTCATGATATCAAAAAGTGTCCATGATATTTAAAAATATGCATGATATCAAAATATATACTAATGGCGCACTTCTACAGGGTGCGCCATTAGTAGTTTAAACTAGTCATGGCGCACTGTGAGGCGGTGCACCATTAGTAGTTTTGCAAAAAAGAAGAATAAAAAAATTTAGTACTGGCACACTCCATGTCTGGTGCGCCATTACTAGTTAGAACTAGTAATGGCGCACCAGAGGTAGGATGCGCCATTAGTATGTATGTAAAAATGAAAAAAAAATATCACTAGTGGCGCACCAGTTTTCTGGTGCGCCATTAGTGTCTTCCACACTAATGGCGCATCACTAACTGGTGCGCCATTAGTATATAGTAGTGGCGCACTACTTCCCTGGTGCGCCATTAGTGTCAATCCTATCTATAGCCCTTTTCCTAGTAGTGCCACATCATCCTTGTCCACCATAGTGCGCAACGTGGCTAATTCTTCGGTCGTGAGGGCATCAGATAATGCCTCAAGGGCCAAGGATGCAGTTTTGTTTTCAGCACGGAGTGCTATGTATGGATCACTAGCTAGAGTGATTATACCGTTGAGCCTAGGCATCTTAAGCTTCATGTATCCGTAATGGGGTACCGCTTGGAAGCGCGTAAATGCATCTCGCCCTAAGAGGGCGTGATACCCGCTGTTGAAAGGGGCCACTTGGAAGGTTATTTCTTCGGACCGATAGTTCTCCGGCGTGCTAAATACCACGTCGAGTGTTATTTTTCCCGCACACCGCGCCTCCCGACTGGGAGTAATTCCTCGAAAGGTCGTGCTGCTTTGCTCAATGCGGCTCATGTCTCTTTCCATTTTGTGGAGTGTGTCTTCATAGATGAGGTTTAGCCCGCTGCCGCCATCCATGAGGACCTTAGTGAGCCGAAAGTTGTCCACGACTGGACTGAGGACCAAGGTGGCTGGTGCTCGGACTGTCCTGTATTTTGGTTCGTCGCCGGTATTAAAAGTTATAGCCATATCGTTCCGAGGGTTTATTGTTGCTATTTGACAGACTTCGGCGAGTCCGCGTAGTGCTCTTTTGCGCCTATTGTTTGAGGCGAATGTCTCGAAGACTGTCAGTACCTTGGGGTCGCTGTCCTTTGGGGGTGTTGTTCTGGGTTATTCTCGGTGAGGATATCCTTGATAACCCACAAGTATAGGGGATCGCAACAGTTTTTGATAAGTAAGAGTGTCGAACCCAACAAGGAGCTAAAGGCAGAACAAATAATCCCTCAAGTTCTATCGACCACCGATACAACTCTACGCACACTTGACGTTCGCTTTACCTAGAACAAGTATGAAACTAGAAGTACTTTGTAGGTGTTGTTGGATAGGTATGCAAGATAATAAAGAGCAAGTAAATAAAAAGTAGGGGCTGTTTAGATAAAGACACAACTAAGTTAGGTTTAGTAGAGAGTTTGTTGTTATGAGAAAGTTATTTGTCCCTAGGCAATCGATAACTAGACCGGTAATCATTATTACAATTTTATTTGAGGGAGAGGCATAAGCTAACATACTTTCTCTACTTGGATCATATGCACTTATGATTGGAACTCTAGCAAGCATCCGCAACTACTAAAGATTCATTAAGGCAAAACCCAACCATAGAATTAAAGCATCAAGTCCCCTTTATCCCATACGCAAGCAACCTACTTACTCGGGTCTGTGCTTCTGTCACTCACGCCACCCATCATAAGCAAATCATGAGCATATTGCAAACCCTACAGCGGGGATCCCTCACGCTTGCGCGACACGGAGAGCACCATAGGACAGCACCAATAATAAAACATGCAACTGAAACCAATCACGATCATCAAATAACCCATAGGACAAAACAGGTCTACTCAAACATCATAGGATAGCCATACATCATAGGGAAATAATATATAGCATTGAGCACCATGTTTAAGTAGAGATTACAGCGGGTAAGAGAGAGGTTACACCGCTGCATAGAGGGGGAAAGAGTTGGTGGTGAAGGCGGTGAAGTTGTTGGTGAAGATGACGGTGATGATGATGGCCCCCGGTGGCACTCTGGTGCCATCGGAAGCAAGGGGGAGAGGGCCCCCCTTCTTCCTCTTCTTCTTCCTTGACCTCCTCCCTAGATGGGAGAAGGGTTTCCCCTCTGGTCCTTGGCCTCCATGGCGTGGGAGGGGCAAGAGCCCCTCTGAGATTGGATCTGTCTCTCTGTCTCTCTCTGTTTTTGCATTCTCCCCTGGCTCTGCTTCACCGTTTCGTGTATATATGGAGATCCGTAACTCCGATTGGCCTGAAACCTTCATCGTGATTTCTTTTTGAAAATTAGCTTTCTTGCGGCAAAAGAAGAGCGTCAACCGCCTTACGGGTGGCTCACAAGGGTAGGGGCGCATCCAGGGGGTAGGCGCACCCCCTGCCTCGTGGCCACCTCGGGCACCGTCTCGCGTGGATTTTTCTTCCAGAATTTTCCAAATATTCCAAAAAGTATCTCCGTCCGTTTTTATCCCGTTTGGACTCTGTTTAATATGGATATTCTGCGAAACCAAAAACATGCAACAGACGGGAACTGGCACTGGGCACTTGATCAATATGTTAGTCCCAAAAATAGTATAAAAAGTTGCGAAAAGTATATGAAAGTTGTAGAATATTGGCATGGAACAATAAAAAATTATAGATACGACGGAGACGTATCAGCATCCCCAAGCTTAATTCCTGCTCGTCCTCGAGTAGGTAAATGATAAAAAGATAATTTTTGATGTGGAATGCTACCTAGCATAATCTTGATCACATATCTAATCATGGCATGAATATTAAGATACGAGAGATTCAAAGCAATAGTCTATCATTTGACATAAAAACAATAATACTTCAATCCTACTAATAAAGCAATCATGTCTTTTCAAAATAACAAGGCCAAAGAAAGTTAACCCTACAAAATCATATAGTCTGGCTATGCTCCATCTTCACCACACAAAATACTCACATCATGCACAACCCCGATGACAAGCCAAGCAATTGTTTCATACTTTTTAACGCGCTTCAGCATTTTCAACCTTCATGCAATACATGAGCGTGAGCCATGGACATGGCACTATAGGTGGAATAGAATGGTGGTTGTGGAGAAGACAAAAAGGAGAAGATAGTCTCACATCAACTAGGCATATCAACGGGCTATGGAGATGCCCATCAATAGATATCAATGTGAGTGAGTAGGGATTGCCATGCAACGGATGCACTAGAGCTATAAGAATATTAAAGCTCAAACTGAAACTAAGTGGGTGTGCATCCAACTTGCTTGCTCATGAAGACCTAGGGCATTTGAGGAAGCCCATCGTTGGAATATACAAGCCAAGTTCTATAATGAAAATTTCCACTAGTATATGAAAGTGATAACTCAAGAGACTCTCTATATGAAGAACATGGTGCTACTTTGAAGCACAAGTGTGGTAAAAGGATAGTAACATTGCCCCTTCTCTCATTTTTTGTAGGCTTCTTTGGCCTCTCTCTCTCTCTCTCTTTTGGGGCTTCTTTGGCCACTTTTATTTTGATAACCTCACATGGGACAATGTTCTAATAATGATGATCATCACACTTTTATTTACTTACAACTCAATATTACAACTCGATATCTAGAACAAAGATATGACTCTATATGAATGCCTCCGGCGGTGAACCGGGATGTGCAATGATCTAGCATAGCAATGACATCAAAAAAGGGACAAGCCATGAAAACATCATGCTAGCTATCTTACGATCATGCAAAGCGATATGACAATGAATGCTCAAGTCATGTATATGATGATGAGGAAAGTTGCATGGCAATATATCTCGGAATGGCTATGGAAATGCCATGATAGGTAGGTATGGTGGCTGTTTTGAGGAAGGTATATGGTGGGTTTATGGTACCGGCGAAAGTTGCGCGGTACTAGAGAGGCTAGCAATGATGGAAGGGTGAGAATGCGTATAATCCATGGACTCAACATTAGTCATAAAGAACTCACATAATTATTGCAAAAGCTTATTAGCCCTTGAAGCAAAGTACTACTACGCATGCCCCTAGGGGGATAGATTGGTAGGAAAATACCATCGCTCGTCCCCGACCGCCACTCATAAGGAAGACAATCAATAAATACCTCATGCTCCAACTTCGTTACATAACGGTTCACCATACGTGAATGCTACGGGAATCACAAACCTCAACACAAGTATTTCTACAATTCACAACCACCCACTAGCATGACTCTAATATCACCATCTTTATATTGCAAAACTATTGCAAGGAATCAAACATATCATATTCAGTGATCTACAAGTTTTATGTAGGATTTTATGACTAACCATGTGAATGACCAATTCCTGTCATCTCTCTAACTAGATATAAGTGAAGCAAGAGAGTTTAATTCTTTCTACAAAAGATATGCATGTGCTCTGACAAATATAAGTGAAGCAAAAGAGCATTCTACAAATGACGGTTGTCTGTGTAAAGGGAAACAGACAATCCAAACTTCAATAGATATAAGTGAAGCACATGAAGCATTCTATAAAGCCATACTCAAAAGATATAAGTGAAGTGCATAGAGCATTCTATAAATCAACCAAGTACTATCTCATACCAGCATGGTGCATAAAAGAGAAATGAAAACTAAATGCAAAAGACGCTCCAAGATTGCACATATCGCATGAACGAAACGAATTCGAAAACATACCGATACTTGTTGAAGAAAGAGGGGATGCCTTCCCAGCATCCCCAAGCTTAGATGCTTGAGTCTCCTTGAATATTTACTTGGGGTGCCTCGGGCATCCCCAAGCTTGAGCTCTTGCCTCTCTTCCTTCTTCTCACATCAAAACCTTCTCAATCATCGAACACTTCATCCACACAAAACTTCAACGGAAAACTCGGTAAGATCCGTTAGTATAATAAAGCAAATCACTACTCTAAGTACTGTTGCAAACCAATTCATATTTTGTTTTTGCATTGTGTCTACTGTAATATAACTTTTTCGTGGCTTAATCCACTAATATAAATTGATAGTTTCATCAAAACAAGCAAACTATGCATCAAAAACAGAATCTGTCTAAAACAGAACAGTCTGTAATAATCTGAACATTCACCATACTTATGATACTTGAAAAATTCTACCAAAATTAGGAAAAATAAAAAATTTGTATAGGAAGACAGTGCAAAAGAATCAGAACCATTTGACGTTCCAGCTAAAAATGTAAAATCGCGCACTACAGCCAAAGTTTCTGTCCTGCACCGTACAAACCATCAAGCAAATGTAAACATCCTAAAGGCAAACCTTGGCACATTATTTTTATAATACAATGGAATTGTACAAGGGGATAATTATTTTTGTTGAAAAGTTTCTGTAATCAAGATTCACAAAGTTTCAGTGAGCATGAACAAAGTTCAAGGAGCTCTCCCACTTCAACAATGCTTGTCTTTCTCACTTTCACTTTCCTTTTTGAAAAAGTTTTGGGTTCCCCTCTTTATTTTTGTTGTTTTTAAACTATATGAAAGCACTCAACAGAAATAAATGACTCTCTAAAACTTCCGGGTTGTCTCCCTGGCAGCGCTTTCTTTAAAGCCATTAAGCTAGGCATATAGTGCTCAAGTAACGAATCCACCCGGATCCCAAGGTATATCAAAGCCAATTTTAATTAACAATGATTTAGCATTTAGTAGTGAGCACAAAGTAACATATATCATGTAACAACGAAGTCTAACTCTCTTCCTATGCATCGGCATGTCATAAAAGAACAATTCATGCACACATAGTAAAGGCCAATGCATAGTATAACCAGTTTCTTGCAATTTTATCATATTGGAAACATAGAGAGGTGGAGATATAGTTCCTCTCTCATAATAATTGCAAGTAGGAGCAGCAAGCACATGCATATTATATCTATCAAAATCATCATGTGTACTAGTAAAAGGCAACCCGTCAATATAATCCTTAATAAGGGCAAACTTCTCCGATATAGTGTAGTTTGGAGAATTCAAAAAGATAATAGGACTATCATGCGTGGGTGCAATAGCAACAATTTCATATTTAACATAAGGAACTATAGCAAGTTCATCTCCATAAGCATAATTCAGATTGGCATCTTGGCCACAAGCATCATCAAAAAGGGATATTACAAAAGAATCCAAGGGATCATAACAATCATCATAGCAATCATCCTTCGGTAAGCATGAAGGGGAATTAAACAATGTATGAGTTGAAGAGTTACTCTAATTAGAAGGTGGGCACGGGTGATCAATCCGCTATTCCTCCTTTTGTTCTTCGCTCTCCTCATCATCTTTTTCATCCAATGAGCTCAAAGTTTCATGAACTTCTTCTTCCATAGATTCCTGCAAAATATTAGTCTCTTCTTGGACAGCGGAGACTTTCTCAATAAGCGCATTAATATAGAAATTATATTCATAATTATCATAGCAATATTTTAAGATAGCTAAATTTTCAGGCCTATAAACATCATCATCATAAGCTTCATTCTTTTCAAACAAAGATTCAATTTCATAAGCACCCTTAAAAGCAACAAATTCTTCTATTTGTTCCACATCATAGTAATCATATATACCTCTAGCATAAGAAGCCAAGGTTTCATTATCATTAAATTCACATGAAAAGGGAAGGTGTGGAGCCTTCATCCTAGAGCAACAAGTAATATCATAACTCAAGCATACTTGCCGAGCATACCACTTCAATATATAAATTTGATCCCATAATAGTTTCCCTTTTTGTGTCAAGCGATAATCCCTAAAGTATTCACGTTGATCCAACGTTACTCCCATTACCAGATTGAATGAGGTTTTCTCAGGATTATCAAAGTGGTACATAATATTTTTCACATATTGAGCATCGAGGGTTTTAGGAGGTTCCTCATCTCCATGAGTAGCAAGTACACCTAATTTTTTTGGTATTTCGTGTTCCATATCCATAACTAAAGATAGAGAACAACTAAGAACAACAAATAAAAATTACTTAGTGATAAAGCAAACAAGCACACACGAGAATATTCACCCCACGCTATTGCTCCCCGGCAACGGCGCCAGAAAAAGGTCTTGATAACCCACAAGTATAGGGGATCGCAACAGTTTTCGATAAGTAAGAGTGTCGAACCCAACGAGGAGCTAAAGGCAGAACAAATATTCCCTCAAGTTCTATCGACCACCGATACAACTCTACGCACGCTTGACGTTCGCTTTACCTAGAACAAGTATGAAACTAGAAGTACTTTGTAGGTGTTGTTGGATAGGTATGCAAGATAATAAAGAGCAAGTAAATAAAAAGTAGGGGCTGTTTAGATAAAGACACAACTAAGTTAGGTTTAGTAGAGAGTTTTTGTTACGAGAAAGTTATTTGTCCCTAGGCAATCGATAACTAGACCGGTAATCATTATTACAATTTTATTTGAGGGAGAGGCATAAGCTAACATACTTTCTCTACTTGGATCATATGCACTTATGATTGGAACTCTAGCAAGCATCCGCAACTACTAAAGATTCATTAAGGTAAAACCCAACCATAGCATTAAAGCATCAAGTCCTCTTTATCCCATACGCAAACAACCTACTTACTCGGGTCTGTGCTTCTGTCACTCACGCCACCCACCATAAGCAAATCATGAACATATTGCAAACCCTACAGCGGGATCCCTCACGCTTGCGCGACACGGAGAGCACCATAGGACAACACCAATAATAAAACATGCAACTCAAACCAATCTTGATCATCAAATAGCCCATAGGACAAAACGGATCTACTCAAACATCATAGGATAGCCATACATCATAGGGAAATAATATATAGCGTTGAGCACCATGTTTAAGTAGAGATTACAGCGGGTAAGAGAGAGGTTACACCGCTGCATAGAGGGAGGAAGAGTTGGTGGTGAAGGCGGATAAGTTGTTGGTGAAGATGACGGTGATGATGATGGCCCCCGGTGGCACTCCGGCGCCACCGGAAGCAAGGGGGAGAGGGCCCCCCTTCTTCTTCTTCTTCCTTGACCTCCTCCCTAGATGGGAGAAGGGTTTCCCCTCTGGTCCTTGGCCTCCATGGCGTGGGAGGGGCGAGAGCCCCTTCGAGATTGGATCTATCTCTCTGTCTCTCTCTGTTTCTGCGTTCTCCCCTGGCTCTGCTTCACCATTTCGTGTATATATGGAGATCCGTAACTCTGATTGGCCTGAAACCTTCGCCGTGATTTTTTTTCCCGAAAATTAGCTTTCTTGCGGCAAAAGAAGAGCGTCAACCGCCTTACGGGTGGCTCACGAGGGTAGGGGTGCGCCCAGGAGGGCAGGCGCGCCCCCTGCCTCGTGACCACCTCAGGCACCGTCTCGCGTGGATTTTTCTTCCAGAATTTTCCAAATATTCCAAAAAGTATCTCCGTCCGTTTTTATCCCGTTTGGACTCCGTTTGATATGGATATTCTGTGAAACCAAAAACATGCAACAGACAGGAACTGGCACTGGGCGCTGGATCAATATGTTAGTCCCAAAAATAGTATAAAAAGTTGCCAAAAGTATATGAAAGTTGTAGAATATTGGCATGGAATAATAAAAAATTATAGATATGACGGAGACGTATCAATCCTCGCTGCTCTTGGCTACTTGCCGGAGTATCCAACATGCTCTAAGGCTATGTGTTGGTATGTTATCCGGTGTTGTGTGTATTTTGCATGGCCCATTGAGCCATCCTTCCAGAACGGTTGCACGCCCCATACTGGACTTGTATTTCTTTACCGTTGAGCCGGGCGTGTTGCAAGGGTGTGCCCTTTTCACCTGAATGAGGGGTTGAGTGGGGACCGATGATTCCCAACGAGCTGCTTGAGTTTTCCAGGCGCTTTCTAGTGCACTGTACTTCTGTATGATAGTTGCCAAGTCAGCAAAGTGTAGGATGCGACGGCGGTTGATGGTGTTGAGGATTCCTTCGTCCCTGCAGTTGTTGCGAAACACTGAGATTGCTTCCTCGTCGCAGCAATCTTTAATCTTGTTTTTAACAAGAAGGAATCTGGCCCAGAAGTGGTGGACCGTTTCCTGAGACTGTTGTTTTATGCTCGTGAGAGCGCTTGTATTCTGGTGGGTGGGTGGATTTAAATCTGGACCCTGCCCTAGTTTTGGATTCGAAGTTTGAAGGTCTTCCGAACTTAACATATCGGGCTCCGGGATGTCCGCTGATTTCTTAGGCCCGTCATCCGATTCTATGTTCGGAGGGCGGGATGCTTCACCTCACGGGTAGGTGTCCGACTCTTCGAGACCAGAGATCCGGACATAGTCCGTCCTCAATATGGAGGAAGAGTTATCGACCTGCTCCTCGACTACTGCTATCTGGTGGGTGATCGGCGGAGATTTGATTTCTCTCTGATCGGGTTTAAGCCCAATCTAATCGTTGTTTGTAGCGACCCCCAGGGCGGCGATGCGAACTAGGAGCTCGTTTAAAGACGAAAGCTCCGCTGGATCCATCTAATTGGAGTATTCGGAGTCGATACGAAGGGGGTTTCAATGACCCGAGAGGCCATCGTCGGCTTAATGGTTGAACGAGCGGTCATGGTAAAGCCGCCCAGCCGGAGGGTTTGGTCTGGAGCCAGCGTTCCTCCGGTGGTGATATTATCCTTGAGAACAAGGCGAGACATCGATCTTGTTGTCGACAACACAGTGGAAATCTCCATGAAAGCACCAATGTCGGTGTCAAAACCGGCGGATCTCGGGTAAGGGGTCCCGAACTGTGCGTCTAAGGTCGATGGTAACAAAAGACAAGGGACACGATGTTTACCCAGGTTTGAGCCCTCTCTGTGGAGGTAATACCCTACGTCCTGCTTGATTGATATTGATGGATATGAGTGTTACAAGAGTTGATCTACCTCGAGATCGTAATGGCTAAACCCTAGAGGTCTAGCGTGTATGGCTATGATGATGAGTGTCCTCTCCCGGACTAAGTCCTCCGGTTTATATAGACACCGGGAGGATCTAGGGTTACATAAGGTTGGTTACAAAGAAAGGAATCTACATATCCGGTCGCCAAGCTTGCCTTCCACGCCAAGGAGAGTCCTACCCGGACACGAGTACAGTCTTTGGTCTTCGTATCTTCACAGCCCATTAGTCCGGCCCATGGCTAACAGGCCGGAGGCCTGAGGACCCCTTAATCCAGGACTCCCTCAACGGGGGCAGCGACATCGACGGCGACGGGGTTGAAGAAGCAGAGGAGAAGAAACTGAAATTTTGGTAAGTGTTGTATATATAGGGATGCCCTTTAGTACCGGTTGGAGCCACCAACCGATACTAAAGGTCAAATTTGGCTAGGCCAAGCGGCAGGAACGGCACACCTTTAGTACCGGGTGGTGGCTCCAACCGGTACTAAAGACCCCTCCTTTAGTACTGGTTGGAGCCACGACCCGGTACTAAAGGTCGTGCGCTGCCAGGCGAGGGGCGCAGAAGTTTAGTCCCACCTCGCTAGCCGAGGGGCGCCCGCACCTGCTTATAAGCCCCGCCACCGCCGCTGTCTCGAGCTCCTCTCTAAAGCAGGCCTTCTGGGCCTACCTCTACTGCGATGCCCTGGTGGGCCTACTGGGCTAGCGGGCCTGCATCCTGGCCCAACTAGAGGTTGGATTTCTAGTCACATGCAGGCCGCTATGGCCCAGTAGGCGGGATTTTTTATTTAGTTTTTTTCTTTTCTGCTTTATTTATTTTCTTTTAATTATTTTTGAGTTGCTTTTTGCTGTATTTAGAGTTTCTTTGTGAATATTAGTTTGTTTTATCATTATATTCAATTTGGTAATACTTAGGTTATTTAAAAATGAAATGCCTTTGTAACAGATGAGTTTTCGTCCGAAACCCTGATACTTCGAAAGAGATTGTCCATTTTGTACACGAAGTGCATCCATTTTTTGCCGTAACCCTCTCTACTTTTTTACACATGCTATGTGGGTGAAATTATGATACCATTACAACTTTCAACCTTTTTCAGAGTTCATTCGAAGTGTTTTTCAATTTGAGGGTCATTTAGCTGAAAAAATCAGTAAATGCATGAAAGAATTTGTTTGCACATAAAAATTCTTCGCGTTTCAAATGCCAAAACACATAAGTACCCTAACTATTACAAAGATTCCCTTCGGTTTGTTCGAAGCGGGACTTTCCAGATATATAAGTCTGGAACGCACTACAGAAGAAAGTGATGACAGTGAAGCCGATCACATCCCAGAGTGGGATCTTTGGGTGTGAAATTGTTTCCTCGCGTGTGTCCCTTTGCGGCGTAACCATGGACAATATTCATCATTTAACTGTATGCTCGGGTCAATATTCACTATGAATGAAGCAATTTTATCAAACTTTTCATAATCCTCTGACATGACTGTCTTGTCATCTACTCCCACGATGTTTCTTTTCCCTGAAAGAACTATGTGGCGCTTTGGCTCATCGTATGATGCATTCGCTTCCTTATCTTTTCTTTTTCTCGACTTGGTAGACATGTCCTTCACATAGAAAACCTGCGCCACATCATTGGCTAGGACGAATGGTTCGTCTGCATACACAAGATTGTTGAGATCCACTATTGTCATTCCGTACTGCGGGTCTTCCGTTACCCCGCCTTATGTCATATTGACCCATTTGCACCGAAACAAAGGGACCTTCAAACCACGTCCGTAGTCAAGTTCACATATGTCCTCTATGTAACCATAATATGTTTCCTTTCCCATCTTGGTTGCTGCATCAAAGCGGACACCACTGTTTTGGTTGATGCTCTTCTTATCTTGGGCGATCGTATAAAATATATTCCCATTTATCTCGTACCCTTTGAAAGTCATTATATTCGAAGATGGTAACTGGGACAGCAAGTACAGGTCATCTTCAATAGCGGCGTCATGCATGGCACATGTCTGCAACCAACCGGCGAAAGTCCCCATTTGTTCACGTGTAATCCAGTCGTCAGACTGCTCCGGGTGTTTGGAGCGTAGAAAATTCTTGTGTTCCTCCATATACGGAGCCACCAAGGTGGAATTTTGTAGAACTGTGTAGTGTGCTTGAGTGAGAGAATGAATGTTCATACATATTATTTGTTTCAGTCCTAGCGTGCCATTTCCACCCAGTCTGCCCTTATGATGCGATTCAGGAACACCAATAGGCTTAAGGTCAGGAATAAAGTCAATAAAAAAGTCAATGACTTCCTCATTTTCATGGCCCTTTGAGATGCTTCCTTCTGGCCTAGCACGGTTATGAACATATTTCTTTAAGACTCCCATGAACCTCTCAAAGGGGAACATATTGTGTAGAAATACAGGACCCAAAACGTTAATCTTTTCGCATAGGTGAACTAGGACGTGCGTCAAGGTGTTGAAGAAGGATGGTGGGAACACCAACTCAAAACTGACAAGACATTGCACCAAATCATTCTCTAACCTTGGTATGATTTCTGGATCGATTACCTTCTGAGAGATTGCATTGAGGAATGCACATAGCTTCACAATGGCTAATCGAACATTTTCCGGTAGAAGCCCCCTCAATGCAACCGGAAGCATTTGCGTCATAATCACGTGGCAGTCATGAGACTTTAGGTTCTGGAACTTTTTCTCTACCATATTTATTATTCTCTTTATATTCGACGAGAAGCCAGACGGTACCTTCATACTAAGCAGGCATTCAAAGAAGATTTCCTTCTCTTCTTTGGTAAGAGCGTAGCTGGCATGACCTTGATGTATGTCGTCTTTTCCGTGCATATGTTGCTGGTCCTCCCGTGCCTCCGGTGTATCTTTTGTCTTCCCATACACGCCCAAGAAGCCAAGCAGGGTCACGCAAAGATTCTTCGTCATGTGCATCACGTCGATTGTGGAGTGGACCTCTAGTTCTTTCCAATAGGGCAGGTCCCAAAATATAGATTCCTTCTTCCACATGGGTGCGCGTCCATCAGCATCATTCGGAACAGGTTGTCCGCCAGGACCCTTTCCAAAGATTACCTTCAAATCTTTGACCATATCATGTACATCAACACCAGTACGGTGGCGAGGCTTCATCCGGTGATCTGCCTCTCCTTTGATATGCTTGCCTTTCTTTCTTACGGGGTGCTTGCTCGGAAGAAATCGACGATGTCCCAGGTACACATTCTTCCTACAATTATCCAAATATATACTGTTGGTATCATCCAAACAGTGCATGCATGCGCGGTATCCCTTGTTTGTCTGTTCTGAAAGGTTACTGAGAGCAGGCCAATCATTGATGGTCACGAACAGCAACGCCTTTAGGTCAAATTCTTCCTGTCTGTACTCATCCCATGCATGTACACCTGTTCCATTCCACAGTTGTAAGAGTTCTTCAACTAATGGCCTTAGGTACACATCAATGTCGTTGTCGGGTTACTTAGGGCCTTGGATGAGCACTGGCATCATAATGAACTTCTGCTTCATGCACAACCAAGGAGGAAGGTTACACAAACATAGAGTCACAGGCTAGGTGCTATGGTTGCTGCTCTGCTCCCCAAAAGGATTAATGTCATCTACGCTTAGACTAAACCATACGTTTCTTGCATCACCTGCAAACTCCTTCATGTACTTTCTCTCTATTTTTCTCCACTGCGACCCGTCAGCGGGTACTCTCAACTTTCCGTCTTTCTTACGGTCTTCTCTATGCCATCTCATCGCCTTGTCATGCTCTTTGTTTAGGAACACACGTTTCAACCATGGTATTATAGGAGCATACACATCACCTTGGCAGGAATCTTCTTCCTGGGGCGCTCGCCCTCGACATCACCAGGGTCACCGCGGCTGATCTTATAGCGCAATGCACCGCATACCGGGCACGCGTTCAAATCCGCGTACTCACCACTGTAGAGGATGCAGTCATTAGGGCATGCATGTATCTTCTGCACCTCTAATCCTAGAGGGCAGACAACCTTCTTTGCTTCATACGTACTCTCGGGCAATTCGTTGTCCTTTGGAAGCATCTTCTTTAACTTTACCAACAACTTTCCAAATGCCTTGTCGGATACACCATTCTCTGCCTTCCATTGCAGTAATTCCAGTGTGGTGCCCAGCTTTTTATTGTCAGTTTCGCAATTCGGGTACAATAATTTCTTGTGATCCTCTAACATGCGCTGCAACTTCTTCTTCTCCTTTGCACTTGCGCAGTTTCTCTCTGCATCGGCAATGGCCCAACCTAGATCATCAGTTGGCTCATCTGATGCCTCTTGTTTAGCTTCTTCCCGCATTGCTGGCTTAGCTTCTTCCCCCATTTTTGTATCATCGTATTCAGGGAACCCATGGACAGAATAGCTATCGTCGTCCTCTTCTTCTTCATTTTCTTCCATCATAACTCCTCTTTCTCCGTGCTTGGTCCAAACAATATAATGGGGCATGAAACCGGACTCAAATAGGTGGACGTGAATGGTTCTTGAGTTAGAGTAATTATGATCATTCTTACAGCCAGCACATGGACAAGGCATAAAACCATCTGCCCGCTTGTTTGCCTGAGCCACAATCAGAAAAGTATGCACACCCTCAACGAACTAGGGAGAACATCAGTCATCGTACATCCATTGCCGGCTCATCTTCATCACACAACACCGAATAGACCAAATTAATACAAGTGCATACATAAAGTTCATACAATACTTATTCTCATAAAGCAAACATATAAATAACTCTCTAGCTAAAGAATTTAAATGCAACAACAAATGAGATCAAGACCGCAACTAAGGTAACAACTGATCCAATCTAACAGCATAATGAAACCAAGCCTCACTATCAATGGCATATTTTCTAATCTTTCCAATCTTCAACCACATTTTCTCCATCTTGATCTTGTGATCATCGACAACATCGGCAACATGCAACTCCAATTCCATCTTCTCCCCCTCAATTCTTTTCAAATCCTTTCAAATACTCGTTTTCTCTTTCAATTAAGTTTAACCTCTTGGCAATAGGGTCGGTTGGAATTTCCGGTTCACATACCTCCTAGGTAAAAATATATATGTCAACTTGATGGGCATAATTTGTCATAAACATGAAATGCAACAAAATAGTTATAAAAGGAAATATACCACATCCGAATCATAACCCGGATGAGGGCCAGCGGGGACGGATATCAAAACCATGGCACTATGAATAACAAACAACGTACGGGTAAGATAATTATACAAGTATCTATATATCTAAATCACACAAACATGATTTTTTTATATAAAAAGATAAGAACAAGAGGCTCACCCCACAAGGTGGTGCCGGCGACAAGACGGTGCGGATGATCGACGGTGTTTACGACGAAGATGGGAAGGCACTAAGTAAACCACACCTACATATGTAAACTAAGAGTTATTTTGAGCTCAAATTGCATATAAATCAAATAAACTACCACATATAATTCCTCCCAAATTACTAAAACCCACAAATTAATGACTATATAAAGCATTGCAAAATTTAATCTAGCAATGAGAGATGAAAAGACAAAGTTGCTTACCTTTTATGATCACTTGAATGGATGGGGGCCTTCAAATATTGACAAAATTTGGGGAAAATGTGAGATGAGCTCGAGGTAGAGGGGAAAGGGGGAAAACAGAGAGAGCTCGATCGCGAGAGGATGAAGGGTTGATATAGGACGACCTTTAGCACCGGTTCATGCCACGAACCGGTACTAAAGGTGCTGGAGGGCCCCAGACTGACAACATCCTGCCACCACTCTCTTTAGTACCGGTTCATGGCATGAAATGGTGCTAAAGATTCGCCACGAACCGGTACTAATGAGATCGGCCCAGCTAGCCGTTGGAACCGGCACTAATGGTCACATTAGTGTCGGCTCAATTACAAACCGGGACTAATGAGATGAACATTTGACCCTTTTTCTACTAGTGGAGAAACATATACAATCGCTTTATTTCCAAGTTGTTTAGCAAGGTCTGTGTTATCCTTGGGTATTGGTAGAGTTGTAGAGGTCTTCGGCGTTGGTGTGTAGCTGCTTGGTTGCTTTGTGCCTCATCGACATTGGCATGAGGTTGGTCTAGGTCAAGCATGTCTGGTAGTACACATGGTGGGTGTGTTTTGTGGATGTGGTTGGTAATCCTTGTGATTGGCGTTGTATGGCCGAAAGGCTTGTATCCAGCTTCTTTGCCTCTTCTCCTATCATATATGATATGCATGCTTGCACGTATTCTAGAAAAAAGTTGTTTAGCATGCTTGGTTTGGTTAACTGGCTTTTCCTTGCGTCTCGAGTTAATCTGTTGGATCTGCAATGGTTTAATTTTCATTAACTTTTTCTACTTATAGTATGCCAACTCTCAGATAACCTGATTAATATCTGTCTTATATGTGTTGCAGGGAAACAATGGGAGGCAATGAGGTTTACCATCGAGGTTTGCACATGCATGGTCCTTTAGCTAATAACACATTATTGTGCAGTTGCAGGAATCATTCTAATATTTATTTTTTAACAATTTGGTCTTACACATGTAGGTCTGGCTATCAGAGGTTTATACCCATTGTTCGACCCATTTTGCATATGGGGAAATGAGATGTCCATGAATATCAGTCAAGTCAAGAAACTCATAAAGATTGTTAGGATAAAGAAACTTGCGACGAATAACAACAAGATCTTTGTTTGCACAAATGAAGAAGACATCAGTCAACTATAGGATGGTACTAACTCTTTTACCTTGTTTTTTCCCCTTGTGCCATTTGAAAATTTAGAATAACTATTTATGCATATCTTTGTGTTTAGTCATTTCCAAAGCAGTTCACCGATGATTACCTCTCGAACCACCTGCATGGTCAAGAGGCAAGGAATGTATTCATTCAACACCCATGGTACAATATTGAATTCTTCCTCAAGAGACGAAGGTTGGGCGAGCAATTATCCGTAGCCACTAGCCTAAAGTTGCAAGGACATTCAACATCACTGAAGGCTCAATATTCGCCTTCTGCTTCTGCAGTTTCCCAGATGAGATTCACATGTCTATTTACCGTGTATGATACTACTTTCCAAAGGTTTTCGATGTTGCATGTGAAACTTGGAGCTGTTGTGTATATGGTGTAACAGAGTGCTGAAGCTATCTAATGTAATTCAATTATGAAATCCTAGTTGTCATTACATGGATATGAAATATATGGTGTGTCTTATAAGAAATGTCAATTTGATTACTAAATGGATTATCAATAATAGGCCAATTAGCCTGCTTACTGGGTTTTGATATTACAGACGGTTTCTCAGACAATGTCGTGGGCTATGAACTCAAACTACTCACATGGTTTCTAGAAAGTAGGCGTGTTGGATCAATGAACAATCACACACCCCTTCAGCCAGAGAACTGTTTGCATTAGGCCACCTTACACAAATGTTTCCACATAAAAAATTGTGTGTGATATACATATGAATGAAAACGTTTTACTGGGATGAACATACGAACAGAAATGATTGTGTCTGTATAATTGTCTCCGATGCCTCGCACGATCGCACATGAGCTCATTTTGCCCCGCTTGTGTGACTGGATGACCTATCCCCGACGGTTTCTGGGTCGTGTGGGAAGGACCCCCCTATCGCCCACACTAGCAAGGTGATAGTTTAAAATGTCATCGCCGAAAGGGGTTAAAAACCGTTTGTATAACACGTCTCTGCACCAGTGTTTCACTATGTTTGTCCAAACATTGTAAAAAAAAGTCTCATATCAGTACATATCATATGCTATTTGGTGTCTACAAATTTCAGGGATTGAAAGTATCGTGTACTATGCTATGAAGTAGTCCACTTCAAACTTGCACGTCCATGTTTCTTACACCAGCATGTTCAAGATAGAAGCTTGGCAAACATAGCAAATAATGCTACTACTAAAAAACATTTCATTACAAATTTCTCTCCCTCTAATTTCTTTTGGTAAACACTAATCTGGTTAATAGCAGCACAATTTTCTGTTGGAAATATGCCCTAGAGGCAATAATAAAAGTATTATTATATTTCATTGTTCATGATAATTGTCTTTTATTCATGCTATAACTGTATTATCCGGAAATCGTAATACACGTGTGAATACTTAGACCACACTATGTCCCTGGTAAGCCTCTAGTTGACCAGCTCGTTGTGATCAACAGATAGTCATGGTTTCCTGACTATGGACATTGGATGTCGTTGATAACGGGATCACATCATTAGGAGAATGATGTGATGGACAAGACCCAATCCTAAGCATAGCATAAAAGATCGTGTAGTTCGTTTTGCTAGAGGCTTTGCAAGTGTCAAGTATCTCTTCCTTCGACCATGAGATCGTGTAACTCCCGGATACCGTAAGAGTGCCTTGGGTGTATCAAACGTCACAACGTAACTGGGTGACTATAAAGGTGCATTACAGGTATCTCCGAAAGTAGCTGTTGGGTTGACACGGATCGAGACTGGGATTTGTCACTCCGTATGACGGAGAGGTATCTTTGGGCCCACTCGGTAATGCATCATCATATTGAGCTCAATGTGACCAAGGTGTTGGACACGGGATCATGCATTACGGTACGAGTAAAGTGACTTGCCGGTAACGAGACTGAACAAGGTATTGGGATACCGACGATCGAGTCTCGGGCAAGTAACGTACCGATTGACAAAGGGAATTGCATACAGGGTTTGATCGAATCCTCGACATAGTGGTTCATCCGATGACAACATCGAGGAGCATGTGGGAGCCATCATGGGTATCCAGATCCCGCTGATGGTTATTGACTGAGAGCGTCTCGGTCATGTCTGCATGTCTCCCGAACCCGTAGGGTCTACACACTTAAGGTTCGGTGACGCTAGGGTTATGAAGATATGTATATGCAGAAATCTGAATGTTGTTCGGAGTCCCGGATGAGATCCTGGACGTCACGAGGAGTTCTGGAATGGTCCGGAGGTAAAGAATTATATATAGGAAGTGCTATTTCGGGCATCGGGACAAGTTTCGGGGTTATCGGTATTGTACCGGGACCACCGGAAGGATCCTGGGGGTCCACCGGGTGGGGCCACCTGTCCCGAGGGGCCACATGGGCTGTAGGGGGTGCGCCTTGGCCATCATGGGCCAAGGGCACCAGCCCCTATAGGCCCATGCACCTAGGGTTTCCCCCTAGGAGGAGTCCTAGTGGTGGAAGGCACCCCTAGGTGCCTTGGGGGGGAGGGAAACCTCCCCTAGGCCGCCGCCCCCCCTAGTAGATCTCATCTACTAGGGCCGGCGCCCCCCCTGGCACCCCTATATATAGTGGGGGAGAGGAGGGACTTCATACACCAGCCCCTGGCGCCTCCACCTCCCCCCGTTACGTCTCTCCCTCGTAGTCTCGGCGAAGCCCTGCTGCTGTGACGCCCTGCATCCACCACCACGCCGTCGTGCTGCTGGATCTTCATCAACCTCTCCTTCCCCCTTGCTGGATCAAGAAGGAGGAGACGTCTCCCGTCCCGTACGTGTGTTGAACGCGGAGGTGCCGTCCGTTCGGCGCTGGTCATCGGTGATTTGGATCACGTCGAGTACGACTACATCATCACCTTGCAAGCTTCCGCACGCGATCTACAAGTGGTATGTAGATGCAAACTCTCTCCCTAGACTCGTTGCTTAGATGAACTCATAGATGGATCTTGGTGAAACCGTAGGAAAAATTTTAATTTTCTGCAACGTTCCCCAACAGTGGTATCAGAGCTAGGTCTATGCGTAGTTCTCTTTGCACGAGTAGAACACAACTTTGTTGTGGGCGTGGATTTTGTCATCTTACTTGCCTCTACTAATCTTTTCTTGCTCAACGGTATTGTGGGATGAAGCGGCCCGGACCAACCTTACACGTACACTTACGTGAGACCGGTTCCACCGACTGACATGCACAAGTTGCATAAGGTGGCTGGCGGGTGTCTGTCTCTCCCACCTTAGTTGGAGCGGAATCGATGAACAGGGCCCTTATGAAGGGTAAATAGAAGTTGACAAAATCACGTTGTGGTGATTCGTAGGTAAGAAAACGTTCTTGCTAGAACCCAATTGCAGCCACGTAAAAGATGCAACAACAATTAGAGGACGTCTAACTTGTTTTTGCAGCGATTGATCATGTGATGTGATATGGCCAGAAGTTATGATGAATGATGAATTGTGATGTATGAGATCATGTTCTTTGTAATAGGATTCACGACTTGCATGTCGATGAGTATGACAACCGGCAGGAGCCATAGGAGTTGTCATTATTTTTTGTATGACCTGCGTGTCATTGAATAACGTCATGTAAACTACTTTACTTTATTGCTAAACGTTAGTCATAGAAGTAGAAGTAGTCGTTGGCGTGACAACTTCATGAAGACACGATGATGGAGATCATGATGATGGAGATCATGGTGTCAAGCCGGTGACAAGATGATCATGGAGCCCCGAAGATGAAGATCAATGGAGCTATATGATATTGGCCATATCATGTCACAACTATATAATTGCATGTGATGTTTATTATGTATTATGCATCTTGTTTACTTAGGACGACGGTAGTAAATAAGATGATCCCTTATAAAATTTCAAGAAGTGTTCTCCCCTAACTGTGCACCGTTGCTACAGTTCGTCGTTTCTAAGCACCACGTGATGATCGGGTGTGATGGATTCTTACGTTCACATACAACGGGTGTAAGACAGTTTTACACAGCGAAAACACTTAGGGTTAACTTGACGAGCCTAGCATGTGCAGACATGGCCTCGGAACACGGAGACCGAAAGGTCGAACACGAGTCGTATGGAAGATACGATCAACATGAAAATGTTCACCGACGATGACTAGTCCGTCTCACGTGATGATCGGACACGGGCTAGTCGACTCGGATCGTGTAACACTTAGATGACTAAAGGGATGTCTAATCTAAGTGGGAGTTCATAATTTGATTAGAACTTTATTATCATGAACTTAGTCTAAAACCTTTGCAAATATGTCTTGTAGATCAATGGCCAACGCTAATGTCAACATGAACTTCAACGCGTTCCTAGAGAAAACCAAGCTGAAAGATGATGGCAGCAACTATACGGACTGGGTCCGGAACCTGAGGATCATCCTCATAGCTGCCAGGAAACAATATGTCCTAGAAGGACCGCTAGGTGACGCTCCCGTCCCAGAGAACCAAGACATTATGAATGCTTGGCAGTCTCGCGCTGATGATTACTCCCTCGTTCAGTGCGGCATGCTTTACAGCTTAGAACCGGGGCTCCAAAAGCGTTTTGAGCATCACGGAGCATATGAGATGTTCGAAGAGCTGAAACTAGTTTTTCAGGCTCATGCCCGGGTCGAGAGATATGATGTCTCCGACAAGTTCTACAGTTGTAAGATGGAGGAAAACAGTTCTGTCAGTGAGCACATCCTGAAGATGTCTGGGTTGCACAACCGTATGACCCAGCTGAACATTAACCTCCCAGATGAGGCGGTCATTGACAGAATCCTCCAGTCGCTCCCACCAAGCTACAAGAGCTTTGTGATGAACTACAACATGCAGGGAATGGAAAAGACCATTCCTGAAGTGTTCTCGATGCTGAAGTCAGCAGAGGCTGAAATCAAGAAAGAACATCAAGTGTTGATGGTCAATAAGACCACTAAGTTCAAGAAGGGCAAGGGTAAGAAGAACTTCAAGAAGGACGGCAAAGATGTTGCCGCGCCTGGTAAGCCAGTTACCGGGAAGAAGTCAAAGAATGGACCCAAGCCTGAGACTGAGTGCTTTTATTGCAAGGGGAAGGGTCACTGGAAGCGGAACTGCCCCAAATACTTAGCGGATAAGAAGGCCGGCAACACCAAAGGTATATTTGATATACATGTGATTGATGTGTACCTTACCAGTAATCGTAGTAACTCCTGGGTATTTGATACCGGTGCCGTTGCTCATATTTGTAACTCACAGCAGGAGCTGCGGAATAAACGGAGACTGGCAAAGGACGAGGTGACGATGCGCGTCGGGAATGGTTCCAGAGTCGATGTGATCGCCGTCGGCACGCTGCCTCTACATTTACCTACGGGATTAGTTTTGAACCTTAATAATTGTTATTTAGTGCCAAGTTTGAGCATGAACATTGTATCTGGATCTCGTTTAATACGAGATGGCTACTCATTTAAGTCTGAGAATAATGGTTGTTCGATTTATATGAGAGATATGTTTTATGGTCATGCTCCGATGGTCAATGGTTTATTCTTAATGAATCTCGAGCGTAATATTACACATGTTCATAGTGTAGATGCCAAAAGATTTAAAGTTGATAACGATAGTCCCACATACTTGTGGCACTGCCGCCTTGGTCACATTGGTGTCAAGCGCATGAAGAAGCTCCATGCCGATGGACTTTTAGAGTCTCTTGATTATGAATCGTTTGACACATGCGAACCATGCCTCTTGGGCAAAATGACCAAGACTCCGTTCTCCGGAACAATGGAGCGAGCAACCAACTTGTTGGAAATCATACATACCGATGTGTGCGGTCCAATGAGCGTTGAGGCTCGCGGAGGATATCGTTATGTTCTCACTCTCACAGATGACTTGAGTAGATATGGGTATGTCTACTTAATGAAACACAAGTCTGAGACCTTTGAAAAGTTCAAGGAATTTCAGAATGAGGTGGAGAATCAACGTGACCGAAAGATAAAATTCTTACGATCAGATCGTGGAGGAGAATACTTAAGTCACGAATTTGGTACACACTTAAAGAAATGTGGAATCGTTTCACAGCTCACGCCGCCTGGAACACCTCAGCGAAACGGTGTGTCCGAACGTCGTAATCGCACTCTATTGGATATGGTGCGGTCTATGATGTCTCTTACCGATTTACCGCTATCATTTTGGGGATACGCTCTAGAGACAGCTACATTCACTTTAAATAGGGCACCGTCTAAATCCGTTGAGACGACACCGTATGAATTATGGTTTGGAAAGAAACCTAAGCTGTCGTTTCTAAAAGTTTGGGGATGCGAAGCTTATGTCAAGAAACTTCAACCTGAAAAGCTCGAACCCAAGTCAGAAAAATGCGTATTCATAGGATACCCTAAGGAAACTGTAGGGTATACCTTCTACTTAAGATCCGAAGGCAAGATCTTTGTTGCCAAGAACGGATGCTTTCTGGAAAAAGAGTTTCTCTCGAAAGAAGTAAGTGGGAGGAAAGTAGAACTCGATGAAGTACTACCTCTTGAGCGGGATAGTGACGCAGCACAGGAAACCGTTCCTATGATGCCCACACCAACTGAAGAGGAAAACCATGATAATGATCAAGGTACTTCGGATCAAGTTACTGCTGAACTTCGTAGGTCCACAAGGACACGTTCCGCACCAGAGTGGTACGGCAACCCTGTCCTGGAAATCATGTTGTTAGACAACAATGAACCTTCGAACTATGAAGAAGCAATGGCGGGCCCGGATTCCAACAAATGGCTTGAAGCCATGAAATCCGAGATAGAATCCATGTATGAAAACAAAGTATGGACTTTGACAGACTTGCCCGATGATCGGCGAGCGATAGAAAACAAATGGATCTTTAAGAAGAAGACGGACGCGGATGGTAATGTTACCATCTATAAAGCTCGACTTGTCGCTAAGGGTTATCGACAGGTTCAAGGGATTGACTACGACGAGACATTCTCTCCCGTAGCGAAGCTAAAGTCCGTCCGAATCATGTTAGCAATTGCCGCATACTATGATTATGAGATATGGCAGATGGACGTCAAAACAGCATTCCTTAACGGGCATCTTAAGGAAGAACTGTATATGATGCAGCCGGAAGGTTTTGTCGATCCTCGGAACGCTAACAAAGTATGCAAGCTCCAGCGATCCATTTATGGACTGGTGCAAGCATCTCGGAGTTGGAACATTCGCTTTGATGAGATGATCAAAGCGTTTGGGTTTATGCAGACTTATGGAGAAGCCTGCGTTTACAAGAAAGTGAGTGGGAGCTCTGTAGCATTTCTCATATTATATGTAGATGACATACTCCTGATGGGAAATAATATAGAATTTCTGGACAGCATTAAGGCCTACTTGAATAAGTGTTTTTCAATGAAGGACCTTGGAGAAGCTGCTTATATATTAGGCATCAAGATCTATAGAGATAGATCGAGACGCCTCATAGGTCTTTCACAAAGCACATACCTTGATAAGATTTTGAAGAGATTCAGAATGGATCAGTCCAAGAAGGGGTTCTTGCCTATGTTACAAGGTATGAGACTGAGCTCAGCTCAGTCACCGACCACGGCAAAAGATAAAGAAGAGATGAGTGTCATCCCCTATGCTTCAGCCATAGGATCTATTATGTATGCCATGCTGTGTACCAGACCCGATGTAAACCTTGCCGTAAGTTTGGTAGCAAGATACCAAAGTAATCCCGGCAAGGAACACTGGACAGCGGTCAAGAATATCCTGAAGTACCTGAAAAGGACAAAGGACATGTTTCTCGTTTATGGAGGAGACGAAGAGCTCGTCGTAAAGGGTTACGTCGACGCTAGCTTCGACTCAGATCTGGATGACTCTAAGTCACAAACCGGATACGTGTATATGTTGAATGGTGGAGCAGTAAGCTGGTGCAGCTGCAAGCAGAGCGTCGTGGCGGGATCTACGTGTGAAGCGGAGTACATGGCAGCCTCGGAGGCAGCACATGAAGCGATTTGGGTGAAGGAGTTCATCACCGACCTAGGAGTCATACCCAATGCGTCGGGGCCGATCAAACTCTTCTGTGACAACACTGGAGCTATTGCCCTCGCAAAGGAGCCCAGGTTTCACAAGAAGACCAGGCACATCAAGCGTCGTTTCAACTCCATCCGTGAAAATGTTCAAGATGGAGACATAGAGATTTGCAAAGTGCACGCGGATCTGAATGTCGCAGATCCGCTGACTAAACCTCTCTCGCGTGCAAAACATGATCAACACCAGAACTCTATGGGTGTTCGATTCATCACAATGTAACTAGATTAGAGACTCTAGTGCAAGTGGGAGACTGTTGGAAATATGCCCTAGAGGCAATAATAAAAGTATTATTATATTTCATTGTTCATGATAATTGTCTTTTATTCATGCTATAACTGTATTATCCGGAAATCGTAATACACGTGTGAATACTTAGACCACACTATGTCCCTGGTAAGCCTCTAGTTGACCAGCTCGTTGTGATCAACAGATAGTCATGGTTTCCTGACTATGGACATTGGATGTCGTTGATAACGGGATCACATCATTAGGAGAATGATGTGATGGACAAGACCCAATCCTAAGCATAGCATAAAAAGATCGTGTAGTTCGTTTTGCTAGAGGCTTTGCAAGTGTCAAGTATCTCTTCCTTCGACCATGAGATCGTGTAACTCCCGGATACCGTAAGAGTGCCTTGGGTGTATCAAACGTCACAACGTAACTGGGTGACTATAAAGGTGCATTATAGGTATCTCCGAAAGTAGCTGTTGGGTTGACACGGATCGAGACTGGGATTTGTCACTCCGTATGACGGAGAGGTATCTCTGGGCCCACTCGGTAATGCATCATCATATTGAGCTCAATGTGACCAAGGTGTTGGACACGGGATCATGCATTACGGTACGAGTAAAGTGACTTGCCGGTAACGAGACTGAACAAGGTATTGGGATACCGACGATCGAGTCTCGGGCAAGTAACGTACCGATTGACAAAGGGAATTGCATACAGGGTTTGATCGAATCCTCGACATAGTGGTTCATCCGATGACAACATCGAGGAGCATGTGGGAGCCATCATGGGTATCTAGATCCCGCTGATGGTTATTGACTGAGAGCGTCTCGGTCATGTCTGCATGTCTCCCGAACCCGTAGGGTCTACACACTTAAGGTTCGGTGACGCTAGGGTTATGAAGATATGTATATGCAGAAATCCGAATGTTGTTCGGAGTCCCGGATGAGATCCCGGACGTCACGAGGAGTTCCGGAATGGTCCGGAGGTAAAGAATTATATATAGGAAGTGCTATTTCGGGCATCGGGACAAGTTTTGGGGTTATCGGTATTGTACCGGGACCACCGGAAGGATCCCGGGGGTCCACCGGGTGGGGCCACCTGTCCCGGGGGGCCACATGGGCTGTAGGGGGTGCGCCTTGGCCATCATGGGCCAAGGGCACCAGCCCCTATAGGCCCATGCGCCTAGGGTTTCCCCCTAGGAGGAGTCCTAGTGGTGGAAGGCACCCCTAGGTGCCTTGGGGGGGAGGGAAACCTCCCCTAGGCCGCCGCCCCCCTAGTAGGGCCGGCGCCCCCCCTGGCACCCCTATATATAGTGGGGGAGAGGAGGGACTTCATACACCAGCCCCTGGCGCCTCCACCTCCCCCCGTTACGTCTCTCCCTCGTAGTCTCGGCGAAGCCCTGCTGCTGTGACGCCCTGCATCCACCACCACGCCATCGTGCTGCTGGATCTTCATCAACCTCTCCTTCCCCCTTGCTGGATCAAGAAGGAGGAGACGTCTCCCGTCCCGTACGTGTGTTGAACGCGGAGGTGCCGTCCGTTCGGCGCTGGTCATCGGTGATTTGGATCACGTCGAGTACGACTACATCATCACCTTGCAAGCTTCCGCACGCGATCTACAAGTGGTATGTAGATGCAAACTCTCTCCCTAGACTCGTTGCTTAGATGAACTCATAGATGGATCTTGGTGAAACCGTAGGAAAAATTTTAATTTTCTGCAACGTACCCCAACATTTTCAACATCTTTCTTTAATAACACCTCAATTTGCATATCCTTCTTCTTGAGCAAATATTCATTCCAAGCCTTCTTCTAATCCCAAGATACTCAAATATGCGAGTTTAGCAAAGATGATTTGGCGAAGTAGGGTACTACCTGCAGCGCGGTGAGAGGAAGTAGCCTCGTCAGCATCGTCGCGCCCAGTCAAGATCCACACCTCCACGCCCCGTCTAAATCACGGGGAGGAAGACCTCGAACACGCAGGACACATGCTGTCGAGGAGGTGCAGTGATGGCTGGGGGTGGGGCGCCGTTGGATCGCCTCTCTATAGTACCGAGACTTAGGGTTCAAGGAGAGAGGGGAGAAAGGGGGAGTGCAGCGGTTGGACTGAGCTTCAGTGACTTAACCGCACCTGCCTTTGGGTCTATGACTTGTGGGCTACCCATCTGTTGGGACCACCTGTCATACAAACAAAAGATGGGTGTAGTAAGTCACCGTTGTTGCGTCCGTGGCGGCTAAGTGCGTGACTTGCAGGGTCCCACTATTTTTTATTTTATTGGTGCCAAACTTGCCTTTTTTGTGAAGCAACTAGGACAAATAAGACTGATAATTGCACATTTGCAATTTTCACACAAATTAGACAACATTCGAGGTCTACTGTCATTTTCATGAATTTTAGAGCTTTTTCCTTATATTCCATTGATTTAATGGATTTCTAGACATTTATTGGAAGTTATTCAATTTGAAGTGCAAGTGTGTTGTTGTTTGGTCAAAAGTAAAAATCATTTAAGCAATTACATTAGGAATGTGGGCAGTAGCCACAAAAAATGTTGAAATGCCCAACCCTAACCATGAATAGCCATCCTTGCAAGTTTGAACCCGTTTTGGAAAAAAAACAAAAAAAGTCTAAAAAATTGAAATCCTTTTGCTTGCAGCCTTTTTTAGGCACTAGTTTGTAGGAAAAATGATAAACTTGCAATACCACAAAGTACACAAAACCCTTCACAAAATGGCGTATCCCATGTGAATATCCATGACTTTCAAGCCAGATGATCAAGTTCATTGCCATATTCATAGCATAGTACAAGATAACATGACCATATTTGGCTCAAACATGGGTCTTACCATTGTAAACAATCTTGCGAAAGAAGTTTTTTTATAAAAACTTATTTTTTACTTCTTAGGTGCCAAAATTGCCTTTTTTGTGAAACCACTAGCACAAACAAGATTGATAATTGCACCTTTGCAGTTTCACACAAAGTAGACAACATTGGACGCCTACTGCCATTTTTCATGAATTTTAGATCCCTTTTCCCTATATCCCACCGATTTAATGGATTTTTAGACTTTTATTGTTAGTAATTCATATTTGAACTGCAAGTGCGTTGTTGTTTGGCAAAAAACTAGGGAAAAAACATTTTAAGCAATGACATTAGGAATGTGGGACTAGCCGATGATTCCCTTTAGTAATCCGGTAAAAGAGCAGAAATGATTCTCGTCTTTTTCCTTAGGTGTCCCTGAGTTATCAAACACACGAGAGGAAGTGCACTTTTAAGGCAAAGGTTTCTAGCAAGCTTTGCAAAAGAATTTAATTCCAGTTTCGACTGGACCGAATCAAACTGCAAAATTCAACTCTTATAAATAAAAATAGGCATGAGTATAAGAACTTATTCTTATAACCATATATTTGTGAACGGGATCATCATGATAGTCGTTTGTGCTCAGGGAATCAGCACCAAGATGTGCTTGCAACATCTCAGAAATGGGAGATGTGTCTAAATTACCTTGACTAGCACGCGTCTTGCATCAAGAGTCGGTTGTACAATCAAAGGCCCTATCGGACAAGGATTGCGAATGAGATAAGAGACAATTACGAAGAAGTTTTATTTACACACATACAAGACATTAAAATACTTTCATCTATTCCTCTAACAAATACATCGGGTTGCAGGGTCTCAACCCATGACTTTACCGAACCACTCACATATGACAATGAGATTGTAAAAAGAAACCACTGAAAAACACATCATGAAGATTGACTAATTGATAATATATCTTATAATAGTTGCCGGATGCGATACACGATTATAAAGTATGGCTAGTTAGAAATGTAATTTTTTTTTTACATAATGTACTTGTCCGATTCGTTCGTAGTAGAATTCAAATCAAAGGCGAATGGTGAATCTGTGCAGGTTTTCGACCGGTTTCCGGCACGACCTCGTATCCGGTGCAGCGACGCTCACCCCAATTTGCCTCCCCTTAATTTCGAACCCAGTGTAGCTTTCCTATTTCAAACAGCTCGCTCCCTGTCGCCGCAAACCTCAGCCTCCGCGGCCCATCGCATCGTCTCAGGCAGCCCACAGCGACGGCAACGCCCGCGGCGATGGAGTTTCGGCAGGGTGGCTCGCCGGGAGGCGGCGGGGGCGACGGCAAGCCGCGAGAGAAGTTCTCGGTATACCAGAACACGTCCCTCACCCGCGCGCTCGCCTCCCGCAGCGTCCGCCCCTCCCTCTCCGTCCTCCTCCTCCTTGCGCTTTCCCCCATCGCATCTGCCTCATCCCTCATGGCCCTCTCGTCCCGGTAAGCCTGAATCTACCCCCCCCCCCCTCCCCCCTCCCTCCCATCTCCATCTAAACCCTGAACCCCAGATCATTAGTTCATGACAAAGCGTGGGTTCTCACGTGTCGCTGTTATCACAGGGAGGGGCAGCTCTTCAAGGTCGCTGGTGCCGCGGGTCTATCCATGACTGCTGTCGGTAAGTTCGCTTGTCTCTATGCTAGATCGAGCATTGGGCGTTTTGAACGAATGGGTGGAGCAGCACTGTGCTTGGTTGCTCATGAGGTGTTTGTAGAAATGCCAAGCTTGGCTAGTCTGGTTGCTTGGCACAGAAGTTGCTGGCAGAGATACCACACTTTCATGCACATCTAATAATGATAGTAAAACTCGACACTCTTAGGTCTTATAAAGATGCTTTGTTGTGCCAGATATGCCTGCAAAATTTAACTCGTCATGCTCTTTCAGTCTTTGCCGTCAGGTTGGTGGAGGCAGCCCTGGGTCTCGTCGCACTTTTGACACTGCCAGCGTTCTTCAGGGCACTGGTGCTGTACAATGGGGGGAAGGCATTGGCCAAGGAGGACAAGGTTGTGTTGTCCGAACGCCAGCTGGGGCTTCTTGGGTTAAAGACCACAGGCTCAGAAGGATCTCCTATGGGTGAGCAAACCAAGAAGCCTCCCAAGGCAAAGCCATCAACACCCTCAGAGCCAATTGTTCCTATCAGGAGATCTTCGTTCAGCTACACACCGTCACGGGTGCAACCAAGGATTGGCTCCAGCCATTTGAGCCCTGGTAGTGAGAGATTGACCACATTACAAATGTCACCTTCCACTCCACTACAGAAGCCTGTTTCTTCCCCTTCAACTCCATGGTCGAGGAAAAGCTCAGGCAGTGCCAAGGGCATACAAACTGAGGCGATGTTGGACCAGTTCTTGGCTACCTTGGATGAAAATATTGATAATGTCATGGATTCAGCCAATAAAACTGCAACACCTCCAGCAACCATCACGAGCTTTGGCATTGCCAGCCCTGTCTCAGTCACCACATCAACCACACCTTCTGGTGCTACACGGAGCACACCTTTGAGGCCTGTGAGGATGTCTCCTGGCTCCCATCAGAAGTACAGCACGCCTCCGAAAAAGGGCGAGGGTGAGCTTCCACCGCCAATGTCCCTGGAGCAGGCAGTGGATGCCTTTGAAAATCTGGGTGTTTATCCTGAGATCGAGCAGTGGCGAAACAATCTCAGGCAGTGGTTCTCTTCAGTCCTGATGAGCCCGCTTGTTGAAAAGATTAAATCAAGCCATATTCAGGTGCTAATTAATTGGCATTGTTTTGCTGGAACCTATATTTCTAGTACAGTTCAGTAGTCACCATTTTATATTGTTATTATGCTCTGTTTCAGGTTAAGCAAACAACAACTAGTATTGGAGCTTCAGTTAATGTTAGCCAAGTTGGAAGCGATCTGCCAAGCACGACACCACCAGTTAGCTTATCTCCACTTGGTGGGACTAAAGATTGGCAGCCAACTGTCACTGTTGATGAGGATGGTATTCTTAATCAAATGCGGGCTGCATTTCTGCAATCTCGTAATGCTCCTGTTGGTGAGTTGCTGGTGTAGTTGAACTTTCCTGCTTAGTCTTGTTTGTTCATACGTTTCCATCAACTTGCGCAGCACAGGCTTTTGATGTGGTTAAAGTTAGTTTCCTCATTAAGTTTGGCATGAACTTCCTGACTTACTAGTAATTCTTTTCTCTATACAGCCCAAACCTTTGGTAGCCCACAACAGCCACAATCAAACCCCCTCCTTCCAGCTATTCAAGCATGTATCGATGCAATTACAGAGCACCAGAGGCTTAATGCTCTGATGAAGGGAGAGCTTATAAAAGGCTTGCTGCCACAGAGTAGCGTCCGTGCTGATTATACTGTTCACAGAGTTCAAGGTGAGTCATTCATTATTTTATCTGAGAAACAAACTATACAGACTTCAGTCTCTTGATGCTATTTAGACGCGCAGTCATAAAATAGAGTGATTATGAATATTGATATAGGTGCAACTTGTTTACTTATATCTTGACCCAGAACTTGCTGAAGGAACGTGCTTGAAGAATTATGATTACATGGGCTACAGAGATGGCTATGGTAAATCAGAGAAAAAATGGACCAGCGAGCTGCCAACTGACTCACATCTTCTTCTCTACTTGTTTGCTGCTTTCCTTGAACATCCAAAGTGGATGCTTCATGTTGATCCAACCTCCTACTCTGGTGCCCAGTCTAGCAAAAATCCTTTATTTCTAGGAATCCTTCCACCGAAAGAGAGGTTTCCGGAGAAGTATGTTGCTTTGATATCTGGTGTTCCTGCAATTATTCACCCAGGAGCTCTTGTATTGGCTGTGGGCAAGCAGAGTCCTCCAGTTTTTGCCCTATACTGGGACAAGAAGCTGCAATTTTCTCTTCAGGTGATTCAAGCATTTCTGTTGATTAATTAATCATACATAATCATTATTCTTTTGCCTTAACTGCCAAATATAATCATTGAACATGAATTGTGAAATTGCTGAAATTGAGAGTTTAATAAAACACGCAACATTGAAAGTTAAAGGATTGACAAGAAACAAACCCAAAAGGTTGTGAGTGGGAAAGAGCTGAGATATGTTTCGTGTTATAACAAGTGGCTGAAAGTAGATGTTCTGATGCAGCAATTATACATTTTTTTACCCCTTGTCTTGCTTTATGTTGGTGCGGAAATGGTGAATTATGATAACAAATTAATGGTATATACCATGATTTTGGCATGGAGTGGTTTGGTGTGACACACATTTAATTTAAGTTGAGCTTCATATCTGCCAAAATATTATCCTTTTGTTCTAGCTTAGCATGACAATAGTGGCATAGAGGTATACATCAAGCAGATGCACTCTTCTTGTTTTGTGTTTGTATGCATGGTAAGGCTTTTTATTGTTGCTGACAAACATGTTCACCATTTATGAATTGTTTCATACCTTAGTGAGCAACTTGGCGTCATAAAGTTGCTTGCAAAATGTTGTTACTGAACTCAAAGAAATTTGATTATGTAGTGTATTAATGTTGTACACACGTGTTTTGACTTTTCAGGGAAGAACAGCACTGTGGGACGCCATTTTGCTTCTATGCCACCAAATCAAAGTTGGTTACGGCGGTATTGTCAGGGGCACCCACATCGGGTCTTCTGCCTTGAACATCCTTTCCGTTCTTGATTCAGACATGGAGAGCTGAAGAAGGGCTGCCTGCTCGTCGGGAGGAAACTGTTGTAGCTTGTAGTACTCTGAACTGAAGGAGATAAATTATGAATATCCCAGTTACTGGTGCGACCTTGTTATCAACACCAGCAATGTCTCGAACTAACTTAGTGTTAGAATGCGGTATGGCCTAGTCGAGCGGACACCTGATATTTATTTCTAAGTTGTATCTTAAATCGCTGACTGTTCAAACTCCTTAATGTAATGCTTATGTGCTTGAATTTCCTACTACATCATCTTCCTATCGAGAGGGAAAAAAATGCCATTTATCCTTTATCAATTTTATTTACTAAATCAATTATCATCATCAGTGAACACACGCCCTCTCTTTTTGTTTCTTCCCTAGAAAGAAAGAAAAGCTCCCAACAGTCTAGGATTTCTCCACCTCCTGTCGTCGCTGCCACTGAATTGCCTCGTCTTCTGGGCCTCAGAGCCATGGAGTCGTTCTTAGGTGTTTTTTTAGTGTTTTTTAGGGTTTGCGTCCCGCTCAGGAAGGTGAGGCGATAGCGGCTTCTTGAAGATAGAATAAGGTTCTTCCTACTTAGCCCTCGTCCCAGCGGTGTGTCTCACATTTGTCGGAGGGCGTGTGGAGGTGCCGGTGGATCTTGCGGGATTTGGTCGGCGCTTGTCTTTGTTGGGCCTGCGTGGATCTAGCCTTTGTTCTTCTGCGTTTGTGTGTCTATAGGTTAGATCCTACCGATCAATGTTTTTCTTCATCAACGACGGTTGTTGTTTTGGTGCGCTGGTCTTTTGGGGCCTTAACATGACAAATTTCCTACTGTCTACTACAACAAGGTGCGCCCCGTTCCGGTGAGGGAGGGGCAATGACAGCGACGCGCTTTCGGCTCGCTCCAGTGTTTATAGTCGTCGCTTATTGATCTACGAACGCGGATGCATTTTTTGTTACTTTTAATGTTTTTTGTACTACCATGATATTTGGTGAATATATCGGAGTTTTTTCTAGTATTATTTTTTATCATCATCAGTGATCATTCATCACATTTTTTCAATTTTTTTGAAACCACCTTTTTTTTTCATGTGGGGCCTGAATGCCTTTACGCAGCCAAACCGGGCCTGCCAGCCTACTAAAAGGCCATGTAATCAACGGCCTGACCCAAAAGGTAAATATGGGGCCCAGCGAAACGCCCGCTCCTCTCGCTCGTCGGAGCGCCGTCCAGTTCAAAATATTTCAAACTCAACGCCCCCCCACCGGCCAACGGGCGATTCCCCCATTCCCCACCACCTCCCCCACTCTCTCCACACTTACCATCTCATATCAGCAGTTTCCTTGAACCCAACACCCCCGCTCCTCCGCATCTTCCGCCATTTCCTTCATCCAAACACCGTCCGCTGCTCCATCTCCCGCCCTCCCCTCCCCTCCCCGCCGTCGCCATGGATCCCCACCCCACCCCCTTCCGAGGTAAGATAAGATATCAGCGCCATTCCGCTCTCAACATCCGAGCCCTGCCTCTCGTTTCCGGGGATTAATTTCTTCGTGGTTTGCAGCGAAGCGGAAGTCGGTCGCTGCGCCGGCAAAGACGCCAGCGCCGAAGCCCAAGTCCGTCGCCAACGGCACCGCGCGCGGGAGAATGACCACCTCCGCCACCACCAGCGCCGTCTCCGCGGGGGCCGCTCCCCAGCCACGGCAAGGACCGCTGCGGCTCTAGAGTCTCTAGATTTGACTGTGTGTATGTAATCCTGTTCGTCTTGCTTACCGAGGCTAGGTCTGCTGTTTTCAGGCCACGGCGCGCGTTCGGCACCGTCCGGAGCAGCAACTCCCTGGCCGAGAAGCCGGCCCCGCCGCCGCCGCAGAAGCATTCAAAGCTGTCGCCCCCGCCTCCGCAAAAGCCTCTGAAGGTGTCGCCGCCGAAGCTGCAGAAGCCTGCGGCAAAGGTATCGCCTCCGCCTCCGCAGAAGCCTGCTAAGGTTTCGCCGCCACCTCAGCAAAAGCTTTCGAGGCTGTCCCCGCCGGTTCCGGCCAAGGCGGCCAGGCCTTCTCGTCCCGCAGAAAAGCCACTGAAGAAAGCTTGCCCAGCCCCCCCGGATCTGGCGGCCAAGGCCAAGAAAAAGAGCCAGAGGGTGAGCTTCCAGGATGACGTGGCAGCGCTGGCTCCCTCCGGAAGCGGGGAGAAGGTCAAAGCATCCACCGAAGACTCTGCTGGGCGCACGCCTATGGTGCCTGTCAAACCCCTGGAGAAGAAGCCGGCGAAGGTTGTGGCCGCAGAGACCCCGTTCTTCAGCGCTCAGAATTGCAGCAGCTGCACGCTTGATCAGCTCGAGTCCGCCTCCTACTGGCTGGCACAGATCCATCTGGCCGAGTCTGTTGGCAAGCACAATGTCTCTGCCGCATTCTTCCGCCTTGCATTTGAATGCCAAGCTCAGGTAATAGTTCAAAGCACACTTACGAGTGAACGATTTGATATATTTTCTGTGTATCCACCTTTTTACTGTAAGGAGCATATGAGCATGACATGGATGGTTAGTTTGATTTTCAGTTATGATTAGTACTGTACTTAGTACCAATCCAAGTAGGCTAAGACCGTTCCTTATTTCGGGAATAAGAACATGTTTTTGTTTTGTTTTGTTTTGTGGGCAGCCATTTCACAGGATCCGAAGTGAGCTCAGGAACTATGTGGCGCGCCATGAGAGTGCTAGCACTTTGACCCCTTTATTCCATGAGCTCCTGGTTGCCCATGCCATGGCAGTGAACCAACTGAAGTTTGACACTGATGGGTCTGAAAAGGTGGATACACCTGCAACTACAAATACAGTTGACCAAAAGCTTGATGCTACCACACTGGTGCATGAATGCTCTGAACGTGATTGTGGTGGTGATCTTGTTGATGTGGGGGAAGTCAGTGTTATCAAACAAGGAGAGGAAGAGATGGACCAACCGAGCTTTGAGCAGAAACTGGATGAAAGTTTTGCATTTGATGATTGTGAGGCTGTCATCGTGGACCGGCTAGCTGAAGAACATTCTGAATTCGAAAAGATTATCGGTGTCAAAGGTCCTTGTGACAGTGAAATAGTCCAGTCAGCATGTCGCTCTTCCATCGACAGGCTGAGCTTGAGAGGATCCCCTCTAGCAAGGGGAGCATCTGAAAGACGCCTCTCGTCAGAGAGCCATTTAGATAAATTGTCTCCGTCTGCTGCAGGGAGCTTGTCTGCAAAGCGCTTATCATCATCTGGTAGCCCTTTCAACAACTCTCCGTTCTGCAGGGGCTCGTTACAGAGGCTCACATCCAGTTGCCCTTCTTCTAAGAAGTCCTCCGCTAAAGGCGGCCTGTCTGCAAAGCGGATGTCATCTGGTGGCCGCTCTGATGAGGAGCATAATAATGGTACTGCTGGAGCTGGTGATTCTAGCAGAGTGATTCAAGAAGGGGAATCTGGTTGCCACATTTTAGGTAAGTTAACATGTGCAGAGCTTTTCCTATGACTTGGTCATTGAGATTAGTTATGTTCTGACTAGAGCTCCATGCAGTTGAACCGATGAAATTGAAAGAGCATGGGGAGTATGATGATGATGCCATTGATGAGGTGCGTTTATGAACTGATAATTCTGCTTCCACTATCTTATGTTGTACAAATCTACACTCCCTCTGTTCATAAATATAAGATTTTCTAACTTTCTTCTGAATCGGATGTATATGGACACCTTTTAGTGTGTTTGTTCACTCATTCTAGTTGGTATATAATCTATATTAAAATATACAAAACATCTTATATTTGTGAACGGAGGGATAGTATCAGATTAATGTGCTCATCCAAGCACCAAGAAGTGTGGAGGTGTCAGTTACGACAGAAAATCTTGTACTAGTATATAAATTTATGTTTTGTCTTGACTCTTGAGTGCTGCCAGCTTGCCATCACAATGTTCTAGTGCGACAAATCAGAAGCCCCTTTACACTAGGCACTACATCGATTCGTTGAGCAGTAGTTGCAGACTCGCAGAACTTATCTACTCATCTACACTAGTATACTCCCATCTACACTAGTATACTCCCATCTACACTAGTATACTCCCATCTATTCGTCCAACATGTGAGTAGGTGCTGACTCGCACTACTTATCGGCTCAGCTTTCCAATTTCACTGCAATGTAGGCATTGCATCTGTTGCCACTCATCTACCTCTATTCTCTAGCATCTTTGGAAAAGATTTTACAGTGTTTTTCCAAAGGGACGGAGATATTTACAGTTTCTGCTCTTATGGCCCAGTAACCATTACTTACTGTTGTTATACTATTAATAACCACCCAAAATAGTTTAACTGTTTTGTGCAATCGTGAACCTTTGTACTGTTCAGGCAAATAATTAATGATAGCCTATTCTTCAGTTTCACCCACGTAATTATTGCTTCAACAGTAAGTGACGTGGATCTAACTTACCCTTGTATTCTTTACAGACCCAGTAGCTGCTGGAGATGGAGCCACGACGACCTCAATGAACCGCTAATATAAAGTTACCGTAGTTGCTGTCTAGTCTAGTTTGATTATGCGTGTGTTGTGTATGCTGTGAGTTAGTTTGCAACTCTCAATTGCTTAGTTTGCTCTGTTTTTGTGAGCAACGATCATCACGCTCTGATGATCTTTGAGGGGTTTGACAGGTTTAGCGTGTGTGCTGGCTGCGTGGGTGACGTGGTGCTTGCTCTTGGTTGATATGGAAATCAACCAAACCTTTTGGATTTCAGACTGTAAGCGGAGCCGAGTTCCGCCTATGTACGACCTTGTGAATGCTATGCCTTTTTTTTGGCGATGGTTATGAATAGTACTCCTGCTACGCTTTGCCTTTTTCTCATGGTATATATCATTATAAAGAAATGCTTGCGATAACCCCAAGACATTTAGTTTGGAACAACTGCAAACTTCTTGACCTACTCTTTAGTCAGAAATTGGTAGCTTTACATTGTATAAATATGATCAGGGTCCAGTTTTAGTGCTTGTATAATTTATGCTAGTTAACAGCCATGTTCAGATTCGACTGCTGCTGACCACTATTTTGAGCAGAAAGACTTCCGTTCGTTTGCGACGTGGAAGGTCTGCAAACAAAAAATACAGCAATAAGCAAGGAAAACAACATATGAGTGGGAAAATATTTGGACGGAGAGACTACATGGTCGTCGCCATCGACTGACACGGCACAAGTTGGCGACTCCTCTGGGTCGTGGCAGCCGCACCAGCGTGCCGGTCCGCCTGGCTCCGAGCTTCCACAGCCGTGGCCCAGCTGATCCAAGTCCACCAGACCACCACCGAGAGCTGCTTCGGTCAGACCCGAGAAGAATTGGCGGACGCCGTAGGATAGGACGGTCGGGGCACGGTGACGATCGAGAAAGATGTACTACGACGCCGCATCTACTCCCTCCATTCCAAATTACTTGTCTTGGATTTATCTAGATACAGATGTACCTAGACTCATTTTAGTGTTAGATACATCCGTATCTAAACAAATCTAAAACAAGTAATTTGAAACGGAGTGAGTAGTGGGCTCGCATGCAGCGCGGCACGCCTAGGTACATCGTGGATGACCACGACTGATCGACACGGATCGAGAGGCTGTGCAAGTGAAGAAACCGACCCGCCGGAGCGTTGTTTTTGTTGTCAAGCAAATCACCTTTGACCCACGCAACTTTGCCACGTTAGCTACAAGACCAGGGGCATAGAGGTGGAGACTAGTATAAGATCCGCCCTTAGACGAGACCAATGAGATCAATTTTTTTTAAGATTAATCATGTTTAAAAATTCTGAAAATATTTGAGCACACACATCCATATTTAATGTACAATCTCAAAAAGTTTCTGCCCCTAATTCAAACTACAATGAAAGAACCAAAAAGTATAAATTGCATGTGAATAATGTCAAATACTCCATCCGTTCCCAAATATTTGTCTTTCTAGACATTTCAAATGGACTACAATATACAGATGTATATAGACATATTTTAGAGTATAGATTCATTCATTTTGCTCCGTATGTAGTCACTTGTTAAAATCTTTAAAATGGCAAATATCTAAGAACGAAGGGAGTACTATTCAACCAAAACTGACACTATTCATAGTCAAATTTGACTTTTTAGAATCTCTAAGTGTAGATTGAGTTTTGAACTGATTTTTTTTGGAGTTGCAGACATATCCCACAGGTTTGTTGTAAAAAAATTAAGATTTTTTTGAAATATCTAAATATGACTTTTAGGGTTGATCCTACGATCTCACTTAAATGGCAGGATCTATACTAGTCCCCCCCCTCAGGGTATAGATGTTACCACGACGCTTACTTTATGGAGGTGTTTGTTTTGAAGAATGCACGCACACATATACATATATTAAATAAAGTGGCTAAGCCAACCTTTTGCTCAGAATTTTGAGGCTCTCATGCGAGTTGTGACCGATTGGCAGTATTCTACTATTTGATTGCCATGTGTTTGCAATAAAACCTTTGTTGTGCTGGTGAAATTCACTGCTTTGACTCAGCGTCAGAATCAATCGTTTAGACTGAATCTTGTACGAACCTCTCATGTTTATTCTTCCCCACCTTCCACCTCTCCCATTTTCGCCTCCACAACCAACCCTCTAGCAAAAGAAATCCACTGCCTACTGTCCCGCTGCATGCCTCCTCCTGCTCTGCTGCCGTCGGCGGCCCCCTCACTCTCTGATGCCTCCCCATGCCTCTCCCTTTCTTCTCTCCTGATGGCTGGGGTGTGGCTATGGAGGCGGAGCCCAAAGCAGAGAAGGAAGGAGATGTGTTGGTACGAGATTGATGACCTGGGCAGTGTTAGTTGATACGTCTCCAACGTATCTATATTTTTTCATTGTTTCATGCTATTAAAGTATCATTCTTAGATGTTTTATATTCATTTACTAGCAACTTTATATTATTTTTTGGGACTAACCTATTGACATAGTGCCCAGTGCCGGTTGCTGTTTTTTGCTTGTTTTTTATTACGCAGAATATCCATATCAAACGAAGTCCAAATGCCACGAAACTTTTTGGAGATTTTTTTTGGCCCATAAGACACCCAGGAGGCCAAGGAGGTGTAACAGAGGAGGCTCGTGGGGCCAACTAGGCACCAGGGCGCGCCAGAGGCCCCAGGCGTGCCTTGGTGGGTAGTGGGGCCCACAGGAGGATTTTCCACCGCCTCTCAACTCTATAAATACCCACATATTCCAGAAACCCTAGGGGAATCGTCAAAACACAATTCCAGCCACGCAAGTTCCAGAACCACGAGATCCAATCTAGAGGCCTTCTCCAGCACTCTGCCGGAGGGGTCAACAATCACGGAGGTGTTCTTCATCATCACCCTTGTTGGGGAACATAGTAATTTGAAAAAAATTCCTACGCACACACATGATCATGGTGATGCATAGCAACGAGAGGGGAGAGTGTGTCTACGTACCCTCATAGACCGAATGCAGAAGCGTTAGCATAACGCGGTTGATGTAGTCGTACGTCTTCACGATTTGACCGATCCAAGTACCGAACGCACGACACCTCCGAGTTCTGCACACGTTCAACTCAATGACGTCCCGCGAGCTCCGATCCAGCAAAGCTTCACAGAAGAGTTTCGTCAGCACGACGGCATGGTGATGGTGATGATGATGCTACCGATGCAGGGCTTCGCCTAAGCACCGCTACGATGTGATCAAGGTGGATTATGGTGGAGGGGGCACCGCACACGGCTAAGGGATCAATGATCAATTGTGTGTCTCTGGGGTGCCCCCTACCCCTGTATATAAAGGAGGGGAGGAGGAGAGGGCCGACCAAGGGGAGAGGCGCGCCCAAGGGGGGCAATCCTACTCTAAGTAGGTTTGCCCCCTCTTTCCTAGTCCTAGTAGGAGAGGGGAATGAAAGGGAGAGGAGGAGAAGGAAAGAGGGGCCCCCTTGCCCTAAACCAATTCGGTTTGGGCCTTGGGAGGGCGCGCCCCACACTCCCCTTGCTACCCTCTATTTCCACTAAGGCCCATGTAGGCCCATTATGCCCCCCCGGGGGGGGGGGGGGGTTCGGTAACCCCCGGTACTCTGATATATGTCTAAAACCTTTTCGGTGTCCGAACATAGTCATCTAATATATCAATCTTTACATCTCGACCATTTAGAGACTCCTCGTCATGTCCGTGATCACATCCGAGACTCCAAACTACCTTCGGTACATCAAAACACAAAACTCATAATACCGATTGTCACCGAACTTTAAGCGTGCGAACCCTACGGGTTCGAGAACTATGTAGACATGACCAAGACACGTCTCCGGTCAATAACCAATAGCGGAACCCGGATGCTCATATTGGCTCCCACATATTCTACGAAGTCTTTATCGGTCAAACCGCATAACAACATACGTTGTTCCCTTTGTCATCGGTATGTTACTTGCCCGAGATTCGATCGTCGGTATCTCAATACCTAGTTCAATCTCGTTACCGGCAAGTCTCTTTACTCATTCCGTAATACATCATCCTGCAACTAACTCATTAGTTACAATTCTTGCAAGGCTTATATTGATGTGCATTACCGAGTGGGCCCAGAGATACCTCTTCGACAATCGGAGTGACAAATCCTAATCTCGAAATACGCCAACTCAACAAGTACCTTCGGAGACACCTGTAGAGCACATTTATAATCACCCAGTTACGCTGTGACATTTGGTAGCACATAAAGTGTTCCTCCGATAAACGGGAGTTGCATAATCTCATAGTCATAGGAACATGTATAAGTCATGAAGAAAGCAATAGCAACATACTAAACGATCAAGTGCTAAGCTAACGGAATGGGTCAAGTCAATCACATCATTCTCCTAATGATGTGATCCTGTTAATCAAATGACAACTTATGTCCATGGCTAGGAAACATAACCATCTTTGATAAATGAGCTAGTCAAGTAGAGGCATACTAGTGACACTCTGTTTGTCTATGTATTCACACATGTATCATGTTTCCGGTTAATACAATTCTAGCATGAATAATAAACACTTATCATGATATAAGGAAATAAATAATAACTTTATTATTTCCTCTAGGGCATATTTCCTTCAGTCTCCCACTTGCACTAGAGTCAATAATCTAGATTACACAGTAATGATTCTAACACCCATGGAGCCTTGGTGCTGATCATGTTTTGCTCATGGAAGAGGCTTAGTCAACGGGTCTACAACATTCAGATCCGTATGTATCTTGCAAATATCTATGTCTTCCACCTGGACTTGATCCCGAATGGAGTTGAAGCGTCTCTTGATGTGCTTGGTTCTCTTGTGAAATCTGGATTCCTTTGCCAAGGCAATTGCACCAGTATTGTCACAAAAGATTTTCATTGGACCCGATGCACTAGGTATGACACCTAGATCAGATATGAACTCCTTCATCCAGACTCCTTCATTCGCTGCTTCCGAAGCAGCAATGTACTCCGCTTCATATGTAGATCCCGCCACAACGCTCTGTTTAGAAATGCTCCAACTGACAGCTCCACCGTCCAATATAAACATGTATCCGGTTTGCGATTTAGAATCGTCCAGATCAGTGTCAAAGCTTGCATCAACGTAACCATTTATGATGAGCTCTTTGTCACCTCCATAAACAAGAAACATATCCTTAGTCCTTTTCAGGTATTTCAGGATGTTCTTGACTGCTGTCCAGTGATCCACTCCTGGATTACTTTGGTACCTCCCTGCTAAACTAATAGCAAGGCACACATCTGGTCTGATACATAGCATTGCATACATGATAGAGCCTATGGTTGAAGCATAGGGAACATCTTTCATTTTCACTCTATCTTCTGCAGTGGTCGGGCATTGAGTCTTACTCAACTTCACACCTTGTAACACAGACAAGAACCCTTTCTTTGCCTGATCCATTTTTAACTTCTTCAAAACTTTGTCAAGGTATGTGCTTTGTGAAAGTCCAATTAAGCGTCTTGATCTATCTCCATAGATCTTGATGCCCAATATGTAAGCAGCTTCACCGAGGTCTTTCATTGAAAAACTCTTATTCAAGTATCCCTTTATGCTATCCAGAAATTCTATATCATTTCCAATCAACAATATGTCATCCACATATAATATTAGAAATGCTACAGAGCTCTCACTCACTTTCTTGTAAATACAGGCTTCTCCAAAAGTCTGTATAAAACCATATGCTTTGATCACACTATCAAAACATTTATTCCAACTCCGAGAGGCTTGCACCAGTCCATAAATAGATCATTGGAGCTTGCACACTTTGTTAGCACCTTTTGGATCGATAAAACCTTCAGGTCGCATCATATACAACTCCTCTTCCAGAAATCCATTCAGGAATGCAGTCTTTACATCCATTTGCCAAATTTCATAATCATAAAATGGGGCAATAGCTAACATGATTCGGACGGACTTAAGCATCGCTACTGGTGAGAAGGTCTCATCGTAGTCAACTCCTTGAACTTGTCGAAAACCTTTCGCAACAAGTCGAGCTTTGTAGACAGTAACATTACCATCAGCGTCTGTCTTCTTCTTGAAGATCCATTTATTTTCGATGGCCTGCCGATCATCGGGCAAGTCAACCAAAGTGCACACTTTGTTCTCATACATGGATCCCATCTCAGATTTCATGGCCTCAAGCCATTTTGCGGAATCTGGGCTCATCATCGCTTCCTCATAGTTTGTACGTTTGTCATGGTCAAGTAACATGACCTCTGGAACAGGATTACCGTACCACTCTAGTGTGGATCTTGCTCTGGTTGACCTACGAGGTTTGGTAGTAACTTGATCTGAAGTTTCATGATCATCATCATTGGTTTCCTCACTAATTGGTGTAGGTGTCACAGGAACCGGTTTCTGTGATGAACTACTTTCCAATAAGGGAGCATGTATAGTTACCTCATCAAGTTCTACTTTCCTCCCACTCACTTCTTTCGAGAGAAACTCTTTCTCTAGAAAGGATCCATTCTTAGAAACGAATGCCTTGCCTTTGGATCTGTGATAGAAGGTGTACCCAACAGTTTCCTTTGGGTATCCTATGAAGACACATTTCTCTGATTTGGGTTCGAGCTTATCAGGTTGAAGCTTTTTCACATGAGCATCGCATCCCCAAACTTTAAGAAATGACAACTTTGGTTTCTTGCCAAACCATAGTTCATAAGGCTTCGTCTTAATGGATTTTGATGGTGCCCTATTTAACGTGAATGCAGCCATCTCTAAAGCATAACCCCAAAACGATAGCGGTAAATCAGTAAGAGACATCATAGATCGCACCATATCTAGTAAAGTACGATTACGACGTTCGGACACACCATTACGCCGTGGTGTTCCGGGTGGCATGAGTTGCGAAACTATTCCGCATTGTTTTAAATGTAGACCAAACCCGTAACTCAAATATTCTCCTCCACGATCAGATCGTAGAAACGTTATTTTCTTGTTACGATGATTTTCCACTTCACTCTAAAATTCTTTGAACATTTCAAATGTTTCAGACTTATGTTTCATTAAGTAGATATATCCATATCTGCTCAAATCATCTGTGAAGGTGAGAAAATAACGATACCCGCCACGAGCCTCAATATTCATCGGACCAGATACATCAGTATGTATGATTTCCAACAAATCTGTTGCTCGCTCCATAGTTCCGGAGAACAGTGTTTTAGTCATCTTGCCCACAAGGCATGGTTCGCAAGTACCAAGTGATTCATAATCAAGTGATTCCAAAAGTCCACCAGTATGGAGTTTCTTCACGCGCTTTATACCAATATGACCCAAACAGCAGTCAAATAAGTTGCACTAACATTATCAACTCTGCATCTTTTGGCTTCAACGTTATGAATATGTGTATCACTACTCTCAAGATTCAACAAAAATAGACCACTCTTCAAGGGTGCATGACCATAAAAGATATTACTCATATAAATAGAACAACCATTATTCTCAGATTTAAATGAATAACCGTCTCGCATCAAACAAGATCCAGATATAATGTTCATGCTTGACGCTGGCACCAAATAACAATTATTTAGGTCTAAAACTAATCCTGAAGGTAGATGTAGAGGTAGTGTGCCGACAGCGATCACATCGACTTTGGAACCATTTACCACACGCATCGTCACCTCGTCCTTAGCCAGTCTTTGCTTAATCCATAGTCCCTATTTAGAGTTGCAAATATTAGCAACAGAACTAGTATCAAATACCCAGGTGCTACTGCGAGCTCTGGTAAGGTACACATCAATAACATGTATATCACATATACCTTTGTTCACCTTGCCATCCTTCTTATCCGCCAAATACTTGGGGTAGTTCCTCTTCTAGTGACCAGTCTGTTTGTAGTAGAAGCACTCAGTCTCAGGCTTAGGTCCAGACTTGGGTTTCTTCTCCTGAGCAGCAACTTGTTTGCTGTTCTTCTTGAAGTTCCCCTTCTTCTTCCCTTTACCCTTTTTCTTGAAACTGGTGGTCTTGTTGACCATCAACACTTGATGCTCCTTCTTGATTTCTACCTCCGCTGCCTTCAGCATTGTGAAGAGCTCGAGAATTGTCTTATTCATCCCTTGCATATTATAGTTTATCACGAAGCTTTTGTAGCTTGGTGGCAGTGATTGAAGAACATTGTCAATGACACTATCAACAGGAAGATTAACTCCCAGTTGAGTCAAGTGATTATGATACCTAGACATTTTGAGTATATGTTCACTGGCAGAACTATTCTCCTCCATCTTGCAACTATAGAACTTATTGGAGACTTCATATCTCTCAATCCGGGAATTTGCTTGAAATATTAACTTCAAGTCTTGGAACATCTCATATGCTCCATGACATTCAAAACGTCGTTGAAGTCCCGGTTCTAAGCCATAAAGCATGGAACACTGAACTATCGAGTAGTCATCAGCTTTACTCTGCCAGACGTTCTTAACGTCATTAGCAGCATCTGTAGCAGGCCTGGCACCCAGCAGTGCTTCCAGGACGTAATTCTTTTGTGCAGCAATGAGGATAATCCTCAAGTTACGAACCCAGTCCGTGTAATTGCTACCATCATCTTTCAACTTTGCTTTCTCAAGGAACGCATTAAAATTCAACGGAACAACAGCACGGGCCATCTATCTACAATCAACATAGACAAGCAAAATACTATCAGGTACTAAGTTCATGATAAATTTAAGTTCATTTAATCATATTACTTAAGAACTCCCACTTAGATAGACATCCCTATGATCATCTAAGTGATCACGTGATCCAAATCAACTAAACCATGTCCGATCATCACGTTAGATGGAGTAGTTTTCAATGATGAACATCACTATGTTGATCATATCTACTATATGATTCACGCTCGACCTTTCGGTCTCAGTGTACTGAGGCCATATCTGCATATGCTAGGCTCGTCAAATTTAACCTGAGTATTCTACGCGTGCAAAACTGGCTTGCACCCGTTGTAGATGAACGTAGAGCTTATCACACCCGATCATCACGTGGTGTCTCGGCACGACGAACTTTGGCAACAATGCATACTCAGGGAGAACACTTTTACCTTGAAATTTAGTGAGAGATCATCGTATAATGCCACCGTCAAACAACGCAGAATAAGATGCATAAAGGATAAACATCACATGCAATCAATATAAGTGATATGATATGGCCATCATCATCTTGTGCTTGTGATCTCCATCTCCGAAGCACCGTCATGATCACCATCATCACTGGCACGACACCTTGATCTCCATCATAGCATCGTTGTCATCTCACCAACTATTGCTTCTACGACTATCGTTACCGCTTAGTGATAAAGTAAAGCAATTATAGGGCGATTGCATTGCATACAATAAAGCGACAACCATATGGCTCCTGCCAGTTGCCGATAACTCGGTTACAAAACATGATCATCTCATACAACAAAATATAGCATCATGTCTTGACCATATCACACCACAACATGCCCTGCAAAAACAAGTTAGACGTCCTCTACTTTGTTGTTGCAAGTTTTACGTGGCTGCTACGGGCTGAGCAAGAACCGTTCTTACCTACGCATCAAAACCACAACGATAGTTCGTCAAGTTAGTGCTGTTTTAACCTTCTCAAGGACCGAGCGTAGCCACACTCGGTACAACTAAAGTTGGAGAAACTGACACCCGCCAGCCACCTGTGGGCAAAGCACGTCGATAGAACCAGTCTCGCGTAAGCGTACACGTAATGTCGGTCCGGGCCGCTTCATCCAACAATACCGCTGAACCAAAGTATGACATGTTGGTAAGCAGTATGACTTGTATCGCCCACAACTCACTTGTGTTCTACTCGTGCATATAACATCTACGCATAAACCTGGCTCGGATGCCACTGTTGGGGAACGTAGTAATTTCAAAAAAATTCCTACGCACACACATGATCATGGTGATGCATAGCACGAGAGGGGAGAGTGTGTCTACATACCCTCGTAGACCAAATGCGGAAGCGTTAGCACAACGCGGTTGATATAGTCATACGTCTTCACGATCTGACCGATCCAAGTACCGAACGCACGGCACCTCCGAGTTTTGCACACGTTTAACTCGATGACGTCCCGCGAGCTCCGATCCTGCAAAGCTTCACAGGAGAGTTTCGTCAGCACGACGGTGTGGTGACGGTGATGATGATGCTACCGACGCAGGGCTTCGCCTAAGCACCACTACGATATGATCGAGGTGGATTATGGTGGAGGGGGGGCACCGCACACGACTAAGGGATCAATGATCAATTGTGTGTCTCTGGGGTGCCCACTACCCCTGTATATAAAGGGGGGAGGAGGAGAGGGTCGGCCAAGTGGAGAGGCGCACCCAAGGGGGGGGGGGCAATCCTACTCCAAGTAGGTTTGCCCCTCTTTCCTAGTCCTAGTAGGAGAGGGGAAGGAAAGGGAGAGGAGGAGAATGAAAGAGGGGGTCGCCCCCCTTTCCCTAAACCAATTCGGTTTGGGCCTTGGGGGGCGTGCCCCACACTCCCCTTGCTGCCCTCTATTTCCACTAAGGCCCATGTAGGCCCATTATGCCCCCGAGGGGGTTCCGGTAACCCCCGATACTCCGATATATGTTCGAAACCTTTAGGAACCTTTCCGGTGTCCGAACATAGTCGTCCAATATATCGATCTTTACGTCTCGACCATTTCGAGACTCCTCGTCATGTCCGTGATCACATCCGGGACTCCGAACTACCTTCGGTACATCAAAACACAAAACTCATAATACCGATCATGACCGAACTTTAAGCGTGCAGAACCTACGGGTTCGAGAACTATGTAGACATGACCGAGACACGTCTCCGGTCAATAACCAGTTGCGGAACCTGGATGCTCATATTGGCTCCCACATATTCTACCAAGATCTTTATCGGTCAAACCGCATAACAACATACATTGTTCCCTTTGTCATCGGTATGTTACTTGCCCGAGATTCGACCGTCGGCATCTCAATACCTAGTTGAATATCGTTACCGGCAAGTCTCTTTACTCGTTCCGTAATACATCATCCCGCAACTAAATCATTAGTTACAATGCTTGCAAGGCTTATAGTGATGTGCATTACCGAGTGGGCCCAGAGATACCTCTCCGACAATCGGAGTGACAAATCCTAATCTCGAAATACACTAACTCAACAAGTACCTTCGGGGACACCTGTAGAGCACCTTTATAATCACCCAATTACGTTGTGACGTTTGGTAGCACACAAAGTGTTCCTCCAGTAAACGGGAGTTGCATAATCTCATAGTCATAGGAACATGTATACGTCATGAAGAAAGCAATAGCAACATACTAAACGATCAAGTGCTAAGCTAACGGAATGAGTCAAGTCAATCACATCATTCTCCCAATGATGTGATCCCGTTAATCAAATGACAACTCATGTCCATGGCTAGGAAACATAACCATCTTTGATAAACGAGCTAGTCAAGTAGAGGCATACTAGTGACACTCTGTTTGTCTATGTATTCACACATGTATCATGTTTCCGGTTAATACAATTCTAGCATGAATAATAAACATTTACATGATATAAGGAAATAAATAATAACTTTATTATTGCCTCTAGGGCATATTTCCTTCAACCCTTGCCTCTCCGATGATGCATGAGTAGTTGACCACAGACCTATGGGTCCGTAGGCAGTAGCTAGATGGCTTCTTCTCTCTTTTTGATCTTTAATACAATGTTCTCCTAGATGTTCTTGGAGATCTATTTGATGTAATGATTTTTGCGGTGTGTTTGTTGGGATCCGACGAATTGTGAGTTTATGATCGGTTCTATCCATGAATATTATTTGAGTCTTTGTTGAACTCTCTTATGCATGATGGTTATAGCCTCATATTTCATCTACGAAACTTTGGTTTGGCCAACTAGATTGATTTTTCTTGCCATGACAAGAGGTACTTTGTGATGGGTTCGATCTTGCGGTGCTCAACCTCAGTGACCGAAGGAGACATGACACGCATGTATCATTTCCATTAAGGATAAAAATATGGGATCTATTCCTACATGAATAGATCTTGTCTACATCATGTCATTGTTCTTATTGCATTACTCCATTTTCCATGAACTTAATACACTAGATGCATGCGGGATAGCTATCGATGTGTGATGACCCACAAGTATAGAGGATCAATCGTAGTCCTTTCCATAAGTAAGAGTGTCGAACCCAACGAGGAGCAGAAGGAAATGACAAGTGGTTTTCAGCAAGGTATTTTCTGCAAGCACTGAAGTAGTCGGTAACAATTAGTTTGGTAGCAAGATAATTTGTAACGAGCAAGTAACGGTAACGATAAATAAAGTGCAGCAAGGTAGCCCAATACTTTTGCGGCAAAGGACAAGACAAAATGATCTCTTATGATAAGCAAAGCGTTCTTGAGGGTACACGGGGATTTCACCATGTCACTTTCATCATGTTGGTTTGATTCGTGTTCGCTACTTCGATAATTTGATACATGGGTGGACCGGTGCTTAGGTGTTGTTCTTACTTGAACAAACCTCCTACTTATGATTAACCCCCTCGCAAGCATCCGCAACTACGAGAAAAGTATTAAGATAAAATCTAACCATAGCATTAAACTTTTGGATCCAAATCGGCCCCTTACGAAGTAGCGCATAAACTAGGGTTTAAGCTTCTATCACTCTAGCAACCCATCATCTAATAACTAATCCACAATGCATTACCTTAGGCCCAAATATGGTGAAGTGCCATGTAGTCGACGTTCACATGTCAAAATATCGAACACATATCAAGTTCACATGATTACTTGCAACATGACTTCTCCCGCGACCTCAAGAACAAAAGTAACTACTCACAAATGATAATCATGCTCAAGATCAGTGGGGTATTAAATAGCATAATGGATCTGAATATATAATCTTCCACCAAATAAACTATATAGTTATCAACTACAAGATGCAATCAACACTACTAGTCACCTACAGGTACCAATCTAAGGTTTCGGTACAAAGATTGAGCAGAAGAGATTAACTAGGGTTTGAGACGGGATGGTGCTGTTGAATATGTTGATGGAGATTGTCGTCCCAAAGATGAGAGGGTTGTTGGTGATGACGATGACGATGATTTCCCCCTCCGGAAGGGAAGTTCCCCCGACGGAATTGCTCCGCCGGAGGGCAAAAGTGCTCCTGCCCAAGTTCCACCTCGAGACAGTGACGCTTTGTCCCAAAAGTCCCCCTCTGATTTTTCTAGGTCAAAATGAACTACATGCTAGAAGATGGGCACTGGAGGTGGGCCGAGGAGGGCACAACTCACCAGGGTGTGCCTGGGCCCAGGCACGCCCTGGTATCTTGTGCTCACCAGGGTGGCCCCCTTGGTAGTTATTTGATCCAGTATTTTTATATATTCCAAAACAATTCTCCGTAAATTTTCAGCTCATTTGGAGATGTTGGGAACGCAGTATTTCAAAAAAATACTACGATCACGCAAGATCTATCTAGGAGATGCATAGCAACGAGCGAGGAGAGTGTGTCTACGTACCCTTGTAGACCGAAAGTGGAAGTGTTTAGTAATGCGGTTGATGTAGTCGAACGTCTTCATGATCCAACCGATCAAGTACTGAATGCACGACACCTCCGCGATCTGCACACGTTCAGCTCAGAGACGTCCCTCGAACTCTAGATCCAGCTGAGGCCGAGGGAGAGTTTCGTCAGCACGACAGCGTGGTGACGGTGATGATGAAGTTACCAACGCAGGGCTTCTCCTAAGCACTACGACAATATGACGGAGGTGGAAATATGTGGAGAGGGTACCGCACACGGCTAAGAAATCAATTTGTGTGTCTATGAGATGCCCCTCATATATAAAGGAGGGGAGGAGGAGGAGGGCCGGCCTCAAGGGGTGCGCCCAAAGGGGGGATTCCTACTCCTAGTAGGAGTAGGTTTCCCCCTTTCCTAGTCCATGTAGGAGAAGAAGGAAGGAGAGGAGAGGGAGAAGGAAAGAGGGGGGCGCTGCCCCCTCCCTAGTCCAATTCGGACCAACCCATGGGGGGGGTGGCCACCCCTTGAGGCCCTTCTCTCCTTTCCCGTATGGCCCATTAAGGCCCACTACTTCCTCCGACGAATTCCCGTAACTCTCTAGTACTCCAAAAAATACCCGAATCACTCGAAACCTTTTCGATGTCTGAATATAGCCTTCCAATATATCGATCTTTATGTCTCAACCATTTCGAGACTCCTCGTCATGTCTGTGATCTCATCCGGGACTCTGAACAACCTTCGGTACATCAAATAACACAACTCATAATACAAAGAGAGAATTCTTTATTTAACACTGTCTTAAAATTTATTGCCCTATTTAACACCGAAAAACTTTTCCTTCCTTATTTAACACCGAGTCTAAATTTTATGCCCTTTATAACACTTTCGTCCATTTTAAGCCATAACGGTGTTAAATGACACATGAAAAGACCTATTTGCCCTTCATGTGATATTTAACCAAAATTTTATATGTATGTGTGTATGCGACTGACTCGTTTTGCGTTGGCCTTGGTCCCAACCTCGACCTCGACACTGATGGCGTTATAGCCGAGTGTTTTCCAGCGTACAGGCACACGAGGCTAGCTCGAATACTTTCCGAGGGTTCCGTCGAGACATAGACAACACGTACACACGAAGAAACAAGTAGGCAGGCAAGTGGATCGATTCTAGTTGGACGCATACTGCTAATACGTAATAGATGAAGTTAGTTAGCGGCCGATCTCTCGCTTGATCATTTCTACATTCGCTGGCTAGCTAATCAAGCTAGCGATACCCGTAAAGAAGCAAGTTAGGGATACTATCTCGGCTACAACACGAACACACACGATGTGATTGATGGCCACGTGACCATGTCGGTCCTTTTTATATTCCTTTTTCAATCTCAACTCACAGTTGTTACAAAAGGACTGGGCATATGCACATATATACTAGGCTACACCTAGCAATATTTGTGTACGGCGTGTACAAGCACTGGCCTTTCACAAAAAATTACAAGCACTGACTATGATTTTAACATACTGACTTTGTTGAATACTATCGATCCAGTATGTAGTGTACCATGTACTATTGATGTACAACGGCTACCCTGCTGACCTGAAGCTAAACTACCACATAAAATTTTGGTCACCTATCATATGAGGGCCAAATATGTCTTTTCAGATGTCATTTAACATCATTAAGGCTTAAAATGGACGAACGTGTCATAAAAGGCATAAAATTTAGAGATTGTGTTAGATAGATAAGAAAGAGTTATTAAGTGTCAAATAGGGAAACAAAATATAAAACAATGTTATATAAGGAATTTTCTCTAATACAAATCGTAATCGAACGTTAAGCGTGCGGACCCTACGGGTTCGAGAACTATGTAGACATGACCGAGACACATCTCCGGTAAATAACCAATAGCGGAACCTGGATGCTCATATTGGCTCCTACATATTCTACGAAGATCTTTATCGGTCAAACCGCATAACAACATACGTTGTTCCCTTTGTCATTGGTATGTTACATGCCCGAGATTCAATCATCGGTATCCTTATATCTGGTTCAATATTGTTACTGGAAAGTCTCTTTACTCGTTCCATAATGCATCATCCCGCAACTAACTCATTAGTCACATTGTTTGCAAGACTTATAGTGATGTGCATTACCGAGAGGGCCCAGAGACACCTCTCCGACAATCGGAGTGACAAATCCTAATCTCGATCTATGCCAACTCAACAAACACCATCGGGGACACCTATAGAGCATCTTTATAATCACCTAGTTACGTTGTGACATTTGATAGCACACTAAGTGTTCCTCTGGTATTCGGGAGTTGCATAATCTCATAGTCATAGGAACATGTATAAGTTATGGAGAAAGCAATAGCAATAAACTAAACGATCATAGTGCTAAGATAACGGATGTGTCTAGTCCATAACATCATTCTCTAATGATGTGATCCCGTTCATCAAATGACAACACATGTCCATGGCTAGGAAACTTAACCATCTTTGATTAACGAGCTAGTCAAGTAGAGGCATACTAGGGACACTCTGTTTGTCTATGTATTCACACATGTACTAAGTTTCCGGTTAATACAATTCTAGCATGAATAATAAACATTTATCATGATATAAGGAAATAAATAATAACTTTATTATTGCCTCTAGGGCATATTTCCTTCAGTTTCCCACTTGCACTAGAGTCAATAATCTAGTTCACATCGTCATGTGATTTAACACCAATAGTTCACATCTTTATGTGATTAGTTCACATCTCCATGTGACTAATACCCAAAGGGTTTACTAGAGTCAATAATCTAGTTCACATCACTATGAGATTAACACCCAAAGAGTGATCATGTTTTGCTTGTGAGAGAAGTTTAGTCTACGGGTCTGCAACATTCAGATCTGTATGTATTTTGCAAATTTCTATGTCTACAATACTTTGCATGGAGCTACTCTAGCTAATTGCTCCCACTTTCAATATGTATCTAGATAGAGACTTAGAGTCATCTAGATCGGTGTCAAAAGCTTGCATTGACGTAACTCTTTACGACGAACTCTTTTATCACCTCCATAACTGAGAAATATTTCCTTAGTCCTCTAAGGATAATTTTGACCGCTGTCTAGTGATCTACTCCTAGACCACTATTGTACTCCCTTGCCAAAATCATGCTAAGGTATACAATAGGTCTGGTACACAACATAGCATACTTTATAGAACCTATGACTGAGGCATAGGGAATGACTTTTTCATTCTCTTTCTATTTTCTGCCATGGTCGGGTTTTGAGTCTTTACTCAACTTCACACCTTGCAACACAGTCAAGAACTCCTTCTTTGACTGTTCCATTTTGAACTACTTCAACAACTTGTCAAGGTATGTACTCATTGAAAACTTTATCAAGCATCTTGATCTATATCTATAGATCTTGATGCCCAATATGTAAGCAGCTTTACCAAGGTCTTTCATTGAAAAATTCTTATTCAAGTATCCTTTTATGCTATCCAGAAATTTAGTATCATTTTCGATCAACAATATGTCATACACATATAATAACAGAAATGCTACAGAGCTCCCACTCATTTTCTTGTAAATACAGGCTTCTCCAAAAGTCTATATAAAACTATATGCTTTGATCAACTTATCAAAGCGCATATTCCAACTCCGAGATGCTTGCACCAGTCCATAGATGGATCGCTGGAGCTTACACACTTTGTTAGCACCTTTTTGATCGACAAAACCTTATGGTTGCATCATATACAACTCTTCTTTATGATATCCATTAAGGAATGTAGTTTTGACATCCATTTGCTAAATTTCATAATCATAAAATGCGGCAATTGCTAACACGATTCGGACGGACTTAAGCATCGCTACAGGTGAGAAGGTCTCATTGTAGTCAACTCCTTTAACTTGTCGAAACCTTTCACAACAAGTTGAGCTTTGTAGATAGTAACATTACCGTCAGCGCCAGTCTTCTTCTTGAAGATCCATTTATTCTCTATGGCTTGATGATCATCGGGCAAGTCAACCAAAGTCCATACTTTGTTCTCATACATGGATCCCATCTCAGATTTCATGGCCTCAAGCCCGCGGAATCTGGGATCATCATTGCTTCCTCATAGTTTGTAGGTTTGTCATGTTCAAGTAACATGACTTCCAGAACAGGATTACCGTACCATTCTGGTGTGGATCTTACTCTGGTTGACCTACGAGGTTCGGTAGTAACTTGATCAGAAGTTTCATGATGATCATCATTAGCTTCGTCACTAATTGGTGTAGGAATCACCGGAACTGATTTCTGTGATGAACTACTTTCCAATAAGGGAGCAGGTACAATTACCTCATCAAGTTCTACTTTCCTCCCACTCACTTCTTTCGAGAGAAACTCCTTCTCTAGAAGGGATCCATTCTTAGCAACGAATATCTTGCCTTTGGATCTGTGATAGAAGGTGTACCAAACAATCTCTTTTGGGTATCCTATGAAGACACCTTTCTTCGATTTGGGTTCGAGCTTATCTGGTTGAAGCTTTTTCACATAAGCATCATAGCCCCAAGCTTTAATAAACGACAACTTGCGTTTCCTGCCAAACCATAGTTCATAAGGTGTCGTCTCAACGGATTTCGATGGTGCCCTATTTAACGTGAATGCAGCCGTCTCTAAAGCATAACCCCAAAACGATAGCGGTAAATCTGTAAGAGACATCATAGATCGCACCATATCTAATAAAGTGCGATTATGACGTTCGGACACACCATTACGCTGTGGTGTTCTAGGTGGCGTGAGTTGCGAAACTATTCTGCATTGTTTTAAATGAAGACCAAACTCGTAACTCAAATATTCTCCTCCACGATCAGATCGTAGAAACTTTATTTTCTTATGACAACGATTTTCCACTTCACTCTGAAATTCTTTGAACTTTTCAAATGTTTCAGACTTATGTTTCATCAAATATATATACTCATATCTGCTCAAATCATCTGTGAAGGTCAGAAAATAACGATACCCGCCATGAGCCTCAACACTCATCGGACCGCATACATCGGTATGTATTATTTCCAATAAGTCAGTGGCTCGCTCCATTGTTCCGGAGAACGGAGTCTTAGTCATCTTTCCCATGAGGCTGGTTCACAATCATCAAATGATTCGTAATCAAGTGATTCCAAAAGTTCATCCGCATGGAGTTTCTTCATGCATTTTACACCAATATGACCTAGATGGCAGTGCCACAAGTTTGTTGCACTATCATTATCAACTTTGCATCTTTTGGCATCAATATTATGAATATGTGTATCACTACGATCGAGATTCAATAAACCATTTATATTAAGTGTATGACCATAGAAGGTTTTATTCATGTAAACAGAACAACAATTATTCTTTGACTTAAATGAATAACCGTATTGCAATAAACATGATCCAATCATATTTATGCTCAACGCAAACACCAAATAACATTTATTTTAGTTCAACACTAGTCCTGAAGGTAAAAGGAGTGTGTGATGGTGATCTTATCAACCTTGGAATCATTTCCAACACACATCGTCTTCTTGCCCTTAATTAGTCTCTGTTCATTTTGCAACTCCAGTTTCGAGTTACTAATCTTAGCAACTGAACCGGTATCAAATACCCTGGGTTTACTATGAACACTAGTAAAGTACACATCAATAACATGTATATCAAATATACTTTTGTTCATTTTGCCATCCTTTTATCCACCAAGTATTTGGGGTAGTTCCGCTTCCAGTTTCAGGCTTAGGTCCAGCTTTGGGCTTCTTCACGTGAGTGGCAACTTGCTTGCCATTCTTCTTGAAGTTCCCTTTCTTTCCCTTGCCCTTTTACTTGAAACTAGTGGTCTTGTCAACCATCAACACTTGATGCTTTTTCTTGATTTCTACCTTAGCCAATTTCAACATCGCGAAGAGCTTGGGAATCGTTTACGTTATCCCTTGCATATTATAGTTCATCACGAAGTTCTAGTAACTTGGTGATAGTGACTAGAGAACTCTACCAATCACTATCTTATCTGGAGGATTAGCTCCCACTTGATTCAAGTGATTGTAGTACTCAGACATTCTGAGCACATGCTCACTAGCTGAGCTATTCTCCTCCATCTTGTAGGCAAAGTACTTGTGAGAGGTCTCATACCTCTTAACTCGGGCATGAGTCTGAAATACCAATTTCAGCTCTTGGAACATCTTATATGCTCCGTGGCGTTCAAAACGTCTTTGAAGTCTTGGTTCTAAGCCGTAAAGCATGTCGCACTAATCTATCAAGTAGTCATCATACCGAGCTTGCCAAACATTCATAACGTCTGCATCTGCTCCTGCAATAGGTCCGTCACCTAGCGGTGCATCAAGGACATAATTCTTCTGTGCAGCAATGATGATAATCCTTAGATCATGGAGCTTGTCCGCATCATTGCTACTAACATCTTTCAACATAGTTTTCTCTAGGGACATATCATAAATAAAACGGGGAAGCTATACGCGAGCAATTGATCTACAACATAGATATGCAAATACTATCAGGACTAAGTTCATGATAAATTTAAGTTCAATTAATCATATTACTTAAGAACTCCCACTTAGATAGACATACCTCCAATCATCTAAGTGATCACGTGATCCATATGAACTAAACCATGTCCGATCATCACGTGAGATGGAGTAGTTTTCAATGGTGATCATCACTATGTTGATCATATCTACTATATGATTCACGCTCGACCTTTCAGTCTCAGTGTTCTGAGGCCATATCTGCATATGCTAGGCTCAAGTTTAACCCAAGTATTCAGCGTGTGCAAAACTGGCTTGCACCTGTTGTATGTGAACGTAGAGCTTATCACACCCGATCATCACATGGTGTCTCGGCACGATGAACTGTCGCAATAGTGCATACTCGGGGAGAACACTTGTACCTTGAAATTTAGTGTGAGATCATCTTATAATGCTACCGCCGTACTAAGCAAAATAAGATGTATAAAGGATAAACATCACATGCAATCAATATAAGTGATATGATATGGCCATCATCATCTTGTGCCTTTGATCTCCATCCCCAAAGCCCCGTCATGATCACCACCGTCACTAGCTTGACACCTTGATCTCCATCGAAGCATCGTTGTCATCTCGCCAACTATTGCTTCTACGACTATCGCTACCGCTTAGTGATAAAGTAAAGCAATTACATGTCGATTGCATTTCATACAATAAAGAGACAACCATATGGCTCCTGCCAGTTGCCAATAACAGTGTTACAAAACATGGTCATCTCATACAACAATTTATATAATCATGTCTTGACAATATCACATCACAACATGCTCTCAAAAACAACTTAGACGTCCTCTACTTTGTTGTTGCAAGTTTTACGTGGCTGCTACGGGCTTCTAGCAAGAACTATTCTTACCTACGCATCAAAACCACAACGTAGTATAGTGATTGCTTTTTGATCTTCAGAAAGAACCCTGTTCATTGAAACCGATTCAACTAAAGTTGGAGAAACAGACACCCACTAGCCACCTGTGTGCGAAGCACGTCGGTAGAACCAGTCTCGCGTAAGCGTACGGGTAATGTCAGTCTGAGCCGCTTCATCCAACAATACCACTGAATCAAGAATCAACTAGTGACGGCAAGCAATATGTATATACCCACACCCACAATTCCTTTGTGTTCTACTCGTGCATATAACATCTATGCATAGACCTGGCTCAGGTGCCACTGTTGGGAATGCAGTATTTCAAAAATTCTCCTACGATCACGCAAGATCTATCTAGGAGATGCATAGCAACGAGTGGGGAGAGTGTGTCTACGTACCCTTGTAGACAGAAAGCGGGAGCGTTTAGTAACGCGGTTGATGTAGTCGAACGTCTTCACGATCCAACCGATCAAGTACCGAATGCATGGCACCTCCGCGATCTGCACACATTCAGCTCGGTGACGTCCCTCGAACTCTAGATCCAGCTAAGGCCGAGGGAGAGTTTCATCAGCACGATGGCGTGGTGATGGTGATGATGATAATATGACCGAGGTGGAAATCTGTGGAGGGGGGCAGCACACACGGCTAAGAAATCAAGTTGTGTGTCTATGGGGTTCCCCCTCCCCCGCATATAAAGGAGGGGAAGAGGAGGAGGGCCGGCCTCAAGGGGTGCACCCAAAGGGGGGTCCATGTAGGAGAAGAAGGAAGGAGAGGAGAGGGAGAAGGAAAGAGGGGCGTGCCGCCCCCTCCCTAGTCTAATTCGGACCAGCCCATGGGGGGGGGTGTTGGGGAACGCAGTATTTCAAAAAAATTCCTACGCACACGCAAGATCTATCATGGTGATGCATAGCAACGAGAGGGGAGAGTGTGTCTATATACCCTCATAGACCAAAAGCGGAAGCGTTTATCTACACGGTTGATGTAGTCGTACACCTTCACGATCCGTCCCGATCAAGTACCGAACGTATGACACCTCCGTGTTTAGCACACGTTCAGCTCGATGACATCCTCGCCTGCTTGATCCAGCAGACGAGCGAAGCAGTAGATGAGTTCCGGCAGCACGACGGCGTGGTGACAGTGTTGGTGAAGAAGAATCTTCACAGGGCTTCGCCTAAGCACTACGAAAACTATGACGGAGGATAAACTAGAGGGGACGGGGTTGCCGGCACACGGCTTGGTGTTTCTTGATGTGTATTGGGTGCTAGCCCTACCCCTCTATTTATGTGTTGAGCCTTGGGGTCGAAACTTGGAGTAAAAGCCTACACAAAGTTGGTTTCACCCAAAAGGCAAGAGTCCTTCTCGGAATCCAGGGATCCCGGCGTCTGGACCCAGACGCCAGAGACCCTGGCGTCTGGCCCCTGGACTCCACAGAACTTCCTTTTGCTCTTTCCAAAAACCTTGTGGGCTTTCCCCTTTGGCCCAAATAAAGTGTTCTCGTACCCAAACATTTCGGGAAACATCCGGAACCCCTTTCAGAGACCAAACACTATTATCCCATATATCAATCTTTATCTCCAGACCATTCCGGAGTTCCTCGTCATGTCTGTGATCTTATTCGGGACTCTGAACAACATTCGGTCACCAATATACATAACTCATATAGTACTATATCGTCAACGAACATTAAGCGTGCGGACCCTACGGGTTCGAGAACTATGTAGACATGACCGAGACACCTCTCTAGTCAATAACCAATAGCGGAACCTGGATGCCCATATTGCCTCCTACATATTCTACGAAGATCTTTATCGGTCGAACCGCATAACAACATATGTTGTTCCCTTTGTCATCGGTATGTTACTTGCCCGAGATTCGGTCGTCGGTATCTCAATACCTAGTTCAATCTTGTTACCGGCAAGTCTCTTTACTCGTTCCGTAATGCATCATCCCACAACTAACTCATTAGTCACATTGCTTGCAAGGCTTTATAGTGATGTGCATTACCGAGAGGGCCTAGAGATACCTCTCCGATAGACGGAGTGACAAATCCTAATATCAATCTATGCCAACTCAACAAACACCATCGGAGACACCTGAAGAGCATCTTTATAATCACCCAGTTATGTTGTGACGTTTGATAGCACATAAGGTGTTCCTCTATGAGGGAGTCCTGGATTAGGGGGTATCCGGACAGCCAGATTATATCCTTTGGCCGGACTGTTGGACTATGAAGATACAAGATTGAAGACTTTGTCCCGTGTTCGGATGGAACTCTCCTTGGCGTGGAAGGCAAGCTTGGAAATACGGATATGTAGATCTCCTTCCTTGTAACCGACTTTGTGTAAACCTAGCCACCTCCGGTGTCTATATAAACCGGAGGGTTTTAGTCCGTAGGACAACATACAATCATACCATATGCTAGCTTCTAGGGTTTAGCCTCTCTGATCTCATGGTATTTCAACTCTTGTAATACTCATATCATCAAGAACAATCAAGCAGGACATAGGGTTTTACCTCCATCAAGAGGGCCTGAACCTGGATAAACATCGTGTCCCCTGCCTCCTGTTAGCATCCGCCTAGACGCATAGTTTGGGACCCCCTACCCGAGATCCACCGGTTTTGACACCGATATTGGTGCTTTCATTGAGAGTTCCTCTGTGTTGTCACCATAAGGCTGGATGGCTCCTTCAATCATCGATAGCGATGCAGTCCAGGGTGAGACTTTTCTCCCCGGACAGACTTTGTATTCGGCGGCTCCGCACTGCGAGCCAACTCGCTTGGCCATTTGGAGCAGATCGAGAGCTACGCCCCTGGCCACCTAGTCAGGTTTGGAAGCATAAACCACACAGCCGACATCCACGGAGACTTGATCTTCGACGATTCGAGGCCTTGCCGAGTGCGCTGCACGGTCATGATGAGCATGATTTAGCTCTACCATCGGACAGTGTTCGGGAGATCGCACCAGCAACCACTCCGACCCTCAATTCGGAGCCAGTTGCGCCATCTAAGGACGGGTGGATAGACCCCGCCATGGAGGCCGCACTCTCAGCGGTGATAGAGCCAAATGCCAGCTGCACCCCTAATGAGAGCTGTGTCGCCGAACTGCCGGATCCTTCCCCGACCACGGACTCCGAACCGCCTGCGCCCATGCCTATCGAATCCGACTGGGCGCCAATCATGGAGTTCACCTCCGCGGATATCTTTCAGCACTCGCCCTTCGGCGACATACTGAATTCATTAAAGTCTCTCTCCTTGTCAGGAGAGTCCTAGCCGAACTATGTCCGGCAGGATTGGGATGCGGATGACGAAGAAATTCGCCGCCCACCCACCACCCACTTAGTAGCCACTGTCGATGATTTGACTGACATGCTCGACTTCGACTCCGAAGACATCAACGGTATGGACGATGATGAAGGAGACGAACAAGAGCCACTGCCCACAGGGCACTGGACGCCCACTTCATCATATGATGTATACAAGGTGGACACACCAAAAGAAAACGATGACGAGGAACGGAAGGACGTAGCGGAGGATCGTTCCCCCGAGAAGAAGTCAAAGCGGCGGAGTAAGCGCCGCTCCAAATCCCGCCTCGGTAGAAACGGCGATCATATAGACCCAGCGATAGAGCAGGGTGAGCCAGCAGACGGCAAACATGGCATTGAACCACCGCCCGACCACGGCAACATGGAGAATCAAACTGAACAACCCAAATCTAGTGAGGATAACAGTCCGGATGACATCACACCGGACAGGCACCCGGAGTAACAGAATACCCATCAAAGGCTTGTTGCCACTGCGAGGAGTCTGAAAAAGTAGAAGCAAAGGCTCAGGGCTGCACAAGACACACTCAGAATTAGATGGAGTAAAGTACTCAACACTGCAGCAAAATACAGCGGTAGTCGCCACACAAAGAGCTACCCGAAGTGAAAGTTGCTACCTGAATTCGATGAGGAGGCCTTAGATCCCCCGCAATCAAAAAACAAAACAGCCATCCGGTCGGATAGACGACCTCGTGGCCAACTTAGAGCGGCAAACGACGCCGCACACAAGCCAGTACGCGATCCACGTGAGGGCTCGCATCAAAAGGACGGTGCAACCAGATCCATCTACGGACCAAGCAAGCGCGCTCCAGTTCGCAATGCAACACAACAAAAATCCAAACACCACGGTACACCCAAATATCCGCGCACCCCCTATGTTTCACCAATGAGGTGCTAGACCATGAATTTCCAGAGGGATTCAAACCCGTAAACATAGAGGCGTATGACGGAACGACAGACCCTGGGGTCTGGATTGAGGACTACATCCTCCATATCCACATGGCTCAAGGAGACGATCTCCACACCATCAAGTACTTACCCCTCAAGCTCAAAGGGCCAGCTTGGCACTGGCTTAAAAGCCTCCCCAAAAACTCCAATGGAAGTTGGGAAGAGCTCGGAGACGTTTTCGGGCAAATTTTCAAGGGACCTATGTCCGACTACCGGATGAAGACGATTTAAGTCATATAACTCAACAGCCCGGAGAGTCAGCCCGAAAGCTTTGGAACAGGTTCCTCACTAAAAAGAACCAAATAGTCGACTGTCCGGACGCCGAAGCCTTAACAGCTTTCAAGCACAGCGTTCGAGACGAATGGCTTGCCAGACACCTCGGCCAAGAAAAGCCGAGAACAATGGCAGCATTAACAAGCCTCATGACCCGCTTTTGCATAGGCGAGGACATCTGGTTAGCCTGATGCAGCACCAGCGACCCAAGTACATCCGAAGTCAGGGACGGAAACGGGAAATCACGACGCATCAAAAACAAGCGCTGGAATAAAGAAGACAGTCCGAAGAGCACGGCGGTAAATGACGGATTCAGAAGCTCTCGGCCAGGTCAGCAAAAGCTGCCCTCCAAAGGAAACAGAGACGAACTGTCCAGCCTAAACAAGATTCTGGACCAAATATGTCAGATCCACAACACCCCCAATAAAACTGCAAATCATACCCATAGAGAATGTTGGGTCTTCAAGCAGTCCGACAAACTCAACGCCGAACACAAGGGGCAGGATACGCCAAGCGAAGACGAGGACAAGCCTCGCAAGCAAAGCACTGGGGAACAGAAGAAATTCCCACTAGAAGTCAAAACAGTAAACGTATTACACGTGATGAAGGGGAGAAACAAAACGGCACTCCTAGAGACACAGGCCCCAGGGCCTATCACCACGGAGTTCTGCCACTGGTCATCCCAACCAATCACCTTTGACCAACGGGATTACTCGGCAAGTATCCGGCATGCAGGATGGGCTGCCTTGGTGTTAGACCTGATAATTGACGGATACCACTTCACACGAGTCTTGATGGACGGCGGCAGTAGTTTAAACCTGATATATCAGGACACAATCCACAAAATGGGGATAGACCCAACAAAAATCAGCCATAGCAATACTACCTTTAAAAGAGTAACGCCAGGCCCAGAAGCCCATTGCACGGGCTCCCTACTACTAGAGGTTATATTCGTCTTTCCTGATAACTTCCGCAATGAAAAGTTAACCTTCCACATCGCTCCGTTCCAAAGTGGCTATCAAGCACTACTCAAACGCGAAGATTTCGCTCGCTTTAATGCAATGCCGCATTACGCTTCCCTCATGCTTAAGATGCCCGGTCCACGTGTCATCATTACAGTAAATGGAGATATTGAGCGCTCCTTGCGCGCGGAAGACCGTGCGGCTGCCTTGGCAGCCGCACACTAAACGGCCTCACCAACCAGAGCACCTGACAGGTCATTAAGACCACGGACGTGGTTAGACGAGTCCGGTGCAGCTATATATAATTGATACAGGTTTGATGGCTATACCCCTATAACAATACAAGGGGCTCAACGCATGTAAACAAGTGACAATTAGGCTCAACTTTACACATCTTGAATTGTACATGGTTTATTTAGTATAACCTACCTTTTTGCACGACAACTTTTCAACTAAGTTCCTCTCTTTTACATATGACCATCATGCTACACCCGTCCAGGATACGGCACAACGGAGACACACACGCAGACGTGCAGCAGGGACCCATTCCAAGGATTCTTTTTAGACTAAGACCCTGCGTAAACCTTTTTTAGTGTCTCTTGTTGATACACATCCCCCGGATTCTCAGTACAATTGAGAAGGATGCTGACGTATTGGCATGTGGCCACGTCAGAATATTGCACGCACCTGGACACTAGGGGCTTATTACAAAGGGCACTGTTTAGGCCCGATTTACATCATAAAGACCGAATACCTTAGGGAGTGTTCGGCGTCGCGAGTTTGACCTTATATGCATCAGCTACGAATCATGTCTTTGGTCAAATGTTGGGTTTGCCCGGCTCCTATGTTTTGCTGCCTTACGTTCCGCTCTATCGGCTAAGGCGGCACTAGGAGAACTACTACGATTGTGCCCTAGTTCATTCGGATGAGCACCTCAGTAGAGAAAGCCGAAAACTGACTGTCATGATATAGCGTGAGACTGGTCAACCACTCGATGACCCAGCGGAATCTTCGGGATTCCTCCGCCTTAACGAAGGGCCGTTTCCCGGCCAAGCATGTACACGCCCCGAATCCGGATGAGCGCGGAGCCACCAGGGGCTATATAGTAGCCCCACTATCAAACTCCTCTGGCTAAGTGAAAGTGTTAAAGCATTATAGTTTGGTTGCCTAGTTCGCTGCGCTATCACCTCCTTAATGGAACAAGACGTTGGATCAAGTGTGAACATGCATCTTCTGCGAACACCCCCGCATTATATGCGTGGGGGCTGAAGCCGACGACTGCCATCTTTCAGGTTATATACATGTATACATAAACGGCCGCACAAGAGGCATCATAGTACTTTCAGGAAAAAGTATAAATACAGCCTTGATAAACTCAGTAAAACATTGTTTTTACAATGGGAATACATGTCACTTAAACATAATATTCTTCGAGCACTGAGCCTCTATCAAACGAGCGCCTTCTAGAACTTCTTCAAAGTAGTGCTCGGCAGCCACTCGGCCTACAACCGAACCCTGTGCCGCAACAGTAGTGGCATCCATCTCCGCCCAGTATGTTTTGACACGGGCAAGGGCCATTCGCGAGCCTTCTATGCACGCCAACCTATTTACTGCATCGATGCATGTCACAACACCAAGGAATTGTTGCACTAAGCTAAAGTAGCTATTCGGCCTTGGCCCTCCTGGCCACAAATGATCCACAACGGACCTCATGGCAAGTCCGGATAATCTATGGAGCTCGGCCCAACCGGTCAATCGCTCATTCAGCAACAGCGGATGGGCTGGAGCGTGAAACTGTGACCAGAACAGCTTCTCCACTTCAGGACCTTTCTGATCCTTGAAGTACTCGGTCGCATCCGCAGCACTTGCAGCCAAATCCATGTACTCATCCGCAGAACTCCATAGTCGGTCTAGAGGAGCATATTTCGGATCTCCGAACTTAGTCCACAACAAGAAGGGCTTCCCAAAAACGATATCCACAGCTTGATTCAGCTCCTCCTTCATCGCTCTAATTTTGGAGCGGGCTTCCTTGGCAGCCACCCGGGCCTTCTCCAGGTCCGTCGCCTTAACCCGGTTTTCTTCTTCAAGAAGCTGGTAACGGTCAGCAGCATCTTTTAACTCCACGACCATCTTGGCAATTTTTTCTTTGCTCTCGTAATGTGCAGCCTGTTCGGCCCTTAACTCTTCGGCCGCCTTTAAAGCGGCCGCATTACTACTCCTTGCTTGCTCCTTGGCTCGGGAAAGCTCTGCCCGAAGGGTCTCCACGGTGGCATCTCCATATGCAGTCACAACATATTAAAAATACTGGCATCATGCTGCTCTTACTATGTGACAATCACCAGAAAAATCACCTACCCTGTGCCTCGTCAAGCCGCTTGTTAACAAGCACGATATCGGCATCTGCCGCATCCAGTTGCCGCTTTAGTTCGGCAAACCCATCAGTCCGGGTAGCCACCGGAGCTTCAACAACCTGCACATAAAGGCCGTCTGCTTATTACCTGGGATTATGATCCTTTGTTTGCCACCATTTTCGATGACAACCAGAGTCTCAGGGGCTACTATCTACACAGGCACATCTAAAAATGTGCGGTACTATCAAAAATGTACATCATTTCGTGTACCTCAAAACCTGTCAGTAGACTCATAAATGCTTCATGCAACCTGCTTTTGGCGTACGAAATCCTTTCAATCACCGCACCCATCAATGTGCGGTGCTCTTCTGAGATAGCCGCTTGCTCTAGCAGATCCCTTACGTCCGACCGCACACCAGACGGTGCCGGACCCTTTTGATTGCTCTCTTCAAGAGCTGGACACAGAGGACTTCGGGTGGCCATAGGATTACCTTCTGGCCTTGCCGGATTAGGAGAAACCCTCCGTGACGACACCTCGGGGTCGCCCGCCTCATGAGGCAGTGTGGCAGGGGGAGGCGTTTCACTCTCCATCATCTTTGGAAGAAGATCCCCTGAAGACAAGCTCTGCTGAGAAGGGCTAAGATCTGAACTGCAAGATAAATGCCTCGGTTATTTTCCTTAGAGGTAAAGCGAGATATTTTGATTTACCCTTTTACTTACATCTCGGTGGAGGGCTGATCCCCTTGAGGGCATAGTGCGGCCAGGGTATCCCCCAGGGCAGGACCCTCCGGCGGAGATTTCTTCCCGCATTTGGAGACCGTTGTCTCCGGGTCCTTTGAGGCGGTTCTCTTCTGTCCCCGGGGAGAGGAAGTTTTAGTTCCTCCCCCCAGCTAACCTCCTTCGCGGAGGCGCTAGCCTCCTTGTTCCCCCCTTTATCTTCTCCCGAGGGCGCTTGATAAGGCACGATCTTCAGCATCCTGGTTAGCACGGGATTTGCTGAGGTCTCAGGGAGGGGGGCCGAACACCTGATCAACTTTGCCTTCGCTATCCAATCCTGGGTCAAAGAGCGGCTTTTTTAGGGCAATGTTTCGATAAATAAATGGACAGTGTGTTCAGATGCAGGGCTACTTACTTGGGTATCTAGGCGATTGCAGCTCAGACCTGCATCCTCAGTGATGTCCGGACACATTATTTGTGGTCTGAAGAAAAAAAATTGTACATCTCTTCGTGTGTCATGCCGAGGAAATGTTGAACAGCTCGCGGTCCTTCCGGGTTGAATTCCCACAGGCGAAGGGGCCGGCGTTTGCAAGGCCAGACTTGACGAACTAGCATGACTTGCACTACCATAACTAGACTGAAATCTCTCTCAAAGAGATCTCAGATACGTCTTTGCAGTATTGGCACATCCTTGGCTGGACCCCAGCTCAGCCCCTGCTGATCCATGACATCAGTTGTGGTGGGGGGCCTGAGCGAAAGGTGGGGGCAGCTACCCACTTGGCACTTCGGGGAGCTGTGATGTAGAACCACTCCCGCTGCCACAATCCGGACACCTCTGGGAAGTAACCCTCAGGCCATGGAGCGTCAGCAATTTTGCTTATTGAAGCGCCTCCGCACGCTGCGTGCTGCCCCTCGATCATCTTCGGCTTCACATTGAAGGTCTTGAGCCACAGGCCGAAGTGAGGGGTAATGCGGAGGAAGGCCTCACATACGACAATAAATGTCGAGATGTGAAGAAGGGAATCCGGGGCCAGATCATGAAAATCTAGCCCGTAATAGAACATAAGACCCCTAACAAAGGGATCCAGAGCGAGGCCTAGTCCTCGGAGGAAGTGGGAGACGAACACGACGCTCTCGTTGGGTTCGGGAGTAGGGACGACCTGCCCTCGGGCAGGCAGCCGATGCAAAATTTCGGCGGTCAGATATCTGGCCTCTCTCAACTTCTTGATGTCCTCCTTCGTGACGGAGGAAGGCATCGACCGACCTTGAAGGTTGGATCCGGACATAGTTGAAGGTCCGAAGTGCCTAAACCTGAGCTTTGGGTGTTGGAACTCGAGGCGGGAGGCAGATTTGATTGAGAACGAGAAGGAAAAAAGGAAAAGCCTTGCCCCCTTTATAAAGAGGGTGAATATCAAGCGTCCTCCTCGTGGATGTTTGGGACTTGCCTAAGATCTAGGAGTCCTACAAATAGGCATGGTTGGGTTAGCCACGTCCGTATTGATGAGAATCCTGTAATAAAGGGGACACGATCTCTGCTTCGACAAGACGTGCCAAGGAAACCGCCTCGCGAAACATGCTGAGATTGGTTATGAAAAACGATTCGAATAAAGACCTGACCGTGGTGTGATGTCATGCTATGGGGTACGTCAGCAGATTAGATTTGTTGAAATATTATTCTCTCTACGGTGATATGTGGAACCTGTTTTGTAGAGCCGGACACGATCCTCGTGTTCAAAATCTTCTATGAAGTATTCGGAGGAGGAACCCGCCTTGCAATGCCGAAGACAATCTGCGCGCTGGACTCATCGTCATTGAAGCCTGGTTCAGGGGCTACTGAGGGAGTCCTGGATTAGGGGCTATCCGGACAGCCGGATTATATCCTTTGGCCGTACTGTTGGACTATGAAGATACAAGATTGAATACTTTGTCCCGTGTCCGGATGGGACTCTCCTTGGCATGGAAGGCAAGCTTGGCAATACGGATATGTAGATCTCCTTCCTTGTAACCGACTCTGTGTAACCCTAGCCCCCTCCGGTGTCTATATAAACCAAAGGGTTTTAGTCCATAGGACAACATACAATCATACCATAGGCTAGCTTCTAGGGTTTAGCCTCTCTGATCTCGTGGTGGATCAACTCTTGTAATACTCATATCATCAAGAACAATCAAGCAGGACGTAGGGTTTTACCTCCATCAAGAGGGCCCGAACCTGGGTAAACATCGTGTCCCCTGCCTCCTATTACCATCCGCCTAGACGCACAGTTCGGGACCCCCTACCCGAGATCCGCTGGTTTTGACACCGACACTCTAGTATTCGGGAGTTGCATAATCTCATAGTCAGAGGAACATGTATAAGTCATGAAGAAAGCAGTAGCAATAAACTTGAATGATCATTATGCTAAGCTAATGGATGGGTTTTGTCCATCACATCATTCTCTAATGATGTGATCCCGTTCATCAAATGACAACACGTGTCCATGGCTAGGAAACTTAACCATGTTTGATTAACAAGCTAGTCAAGTAGAGGCACACTAGGGACACTCTATTTGTCTATGTATTCACACATGTACTAAGTTTCCAGTTAATATAATTCTAGCATGAATAATAAACATTTATCATGATATAAGGAAATATAAATAACAACTTTATTATTGCCTGTAGGGCATATTTCCTTCAGTCTCCCACTTGCACTAGAGTCAATAATCTAGTTCACATCGTCATGTGATTTAACACCAATAGTTCACATCTTTATGTGATTAGTTCACATCTCCATGTGATTAACACCCAAAGGGTTTACTAGAGTCAATAATCTAGTTCACATTGCTATGTGATTAACACCCAAAGAGTGATCTTGTTTTGCTTGTGAGAGAAATTTAGTCAATGGGTCTGCCACATTCAGAGCCGTATGTATTTTGCAAATTTTCTATGTCTACAATGCTTTGCACGGAGATACTCTAGCTAATTGCTACCACTTTCAATATGTGTCTAGATCAAGACTTAGAGTCATCCAGATCAGTTTCAAAGCTTGCATCGACGTAACTCTTTACGACAAACTCTTTGTCACCTCCATAACCGAAAAACATTTCCTTATTCCACTAAGTATATTTTTGACTGTTGTCCAGTGATCCACTCCTGGATCACTATTGTACCCTCTTGCCAAACTTATGGTGAGGTACACAATAGGTCTGGTACACAACATAGCATACTTTATAGAACTTATGGCTAAGGCATAGGGAATGACTTCTCATTCTCTTTCTATTTTCTGCCGTGGTCGGGTTTTGAGTCTTTACTCAACTTCACACCTTGCAACACAGGCAAGAACTCCTTCTTTGACTGTTCCATTTTGAACTACTTCAAAATCTAGTCAAGGTATGTGCTCATTGAAAATATATCAAGTGTCTTGATCTATCTCTATTGATAATATGTAAGTAGCTTCATCGAGGTCTTTCTTTGAAAAACTCCTTTCTAGCACTCCTTTATGCTTTCTAGAAAATTCTACATTATTTCCGATCAACAATATGTCATTCACATATACTTATCAGAAATGTTGTAGTGCTCCCACTCACTTTCTTGTAAATACAGGCTTCATCACAAGTCTGTATAAAACTATATGCTTTGATCAACTCATCAAAGCATATATTCCAACTCTGAGATGCTTGCACAAGTCCATATATGGATTGCTGGAGCTTGCACACTTTGTCAGCATCTTTAGGATTGGCAAAACCTTCTGGTTGCATCATATACAACTCTTCTTTAATAAATCCATTAAGGAATGTAGTTTTGATATCCATTTGCCAGATTTCATAAAATGCGGCAACTGCTAACATGATTCGGACAGACTTTTAAGCATCGATACGAGTGATAAAATCTTATCGTAGTCAACACCTTGAACTTGCACTACAAAAAAAAGACACATCCGTGACATTTTGGGCCGAACGAATTTTTTTCCTGTGATACATATGACACTTCTATGACGATAATTGTGACAAAACCCGGTATCATCATAGATGTGGTGGGCTCCTACTTCTATGACAAAAAATCATGACATAAAATGGGCTTTTCGTCCTGGGCGGGCCGGAGATGCAGCTGCATGACATTCTTTGGGCCGTCCATGACGGAAAAAACCATGGTAGAAGCGAGCGCGAGGAAAATTTCGGGGAGTTCCCGGTTACGGTGGGAGGTGTGTGCGAGGCATTGGCTCTAACTGAACCCGAGCTAGGCGTTGGGCTCTAACTGAACCCGAGCGATTGCACTGCAGGCTACGCGTTACTGAACCCGAGCGATCGATCGATGGCTGTTAACTGAACCCGATCGATCGGTTCCTTCGCTACTGCTGCTAACTGAAGCCGATCGATTGGATGAACAATGAGCGTTGCGGGGGGGGGGGGATTGGATGAACAGTGAGCGGTGGCGTTGCCTCTAGATGAATAGGACCCCGTGGTGTGGAGGGCTGGATGAACAGTAGACGGTGGAGGGGTGCCCGTGGAGGAGTGGTTGAACAGGACCCCGTGGTGTGGAGGGCTGGATGAACAGTAGATGGTGGAGGGGTGGTTGAACAAGACCCCGTGGTGTGGAGGGCTGGATGAACAGTAGATGGTGGAGGGGTGGTTGAACAGTAGCTGGTGGAGTAGCGTGTGGTGGAGGCTGGATGAACAGGAGCCCGTGGAGGCCGGAGGAGGTCGACGGTAGCCCGTGGAGGCTGGAGGAGGTCAACGGTGGAGATGAACGGTATCCCGTGGAGTCCCGTTTTACGGTATGCCACACCCCTCCCGATGAACAGGACCCCCCTTTCGACTGTAGGAGGTCCGTTTCCTTCGTTCTGCGGTACGCCACACCCCTCCCGATCAACAGGACCCCCGTTTCGACCGTAGGAGGTCCGTTTCCTCCATTCCGCGGTACGCCAGACCTCGTTTCCATCGCCTGTTCCGTCCAAGCCCTCCCGATGAACACAACCACACATTTCGTTCCGACCCAGCCGGTTGGCTCCCACGCGTTCCGTTGCCTCTCGATGAACACAATGCATTCCGTTGCCTCCCGATGAACACGACGCATTCTGTTGCGTCCCCATGAACACGACGCATTCCGTTGCCTCCCCATGAAAATGACGCATTCCGTTGCCTCCCCATGAACACGACGACAACTCTGTTTCTCTGTTCCGACCCAGCGATGTACACGAGCCCTGGCCGTACGTATGCGCGAGTAGGCGTTCGAGACCCTGCCCATATGTACACATACGTGGCCGTATTTTCTTTCTTGCACCCTGGCCGCTGTACGTACGTGTACATGCTACGTGCGCGCCTCTACTACGACACGTGCGCGCCTCTACATCGACCAGTATGTACGTGCACGTTCGCGACCAGAATGACAACGCTACGTACGCTTCGACCAGGTGGGTCCCGACTGTCAGGCACTTCCTTGCCTGCGAAGATGTAGCTGGTGGGTCCCAGCAGTCAGGGGGTCAAATCGTTTTTTTGCCCGGATGCACTTCCTTGCGTGCGAAGGTGTAGTTTCTGGGTCCCAACAGTCAGGGGGGCGAATCGTTTTTTTTGCCCGGACGCACTTCCTTGTGTGCGAAGGTGTAGCTGGTGGGTCCCAATAGTCAGGGGGCAAATCATTTTTTTCCGGACGCACTTCCTTGCGTGCGAAGATGTAGCTGGTGGGTCCCAGCAGTCAGGGGGGTGAATCGTTTTTTTCCCAGACGCACTTCCTTGCGTGCGAAGATGTAGCTCGTGGGTCCCAGAAGTCAGGGGGCGAATCATTTTTTTCGCGAAATACGGTGGCCCGTCCGGTGGGTCCCCGCTGTCAGGTGGAGGAATAATTATTTTGCGCGTAATAAGGAGGCACTTCCTTGCAGCTACCGTGGATCCAGCTGTCAGCCTCTCCACGTACAGTCCACGTCCGATGGAAGTCGTTCCTTGACCACGTTGACCACGCCACGCCGAGGGCACCAGGGCGGTGGACGATGGCGAGGCCTAGGAAGGGACGACGCGGAGCCGGGGAAGACGCGGTAGTGGATGCACACGCGGAGAGGACTACAAGGGTTCACTGGTTCGACTGCGCTGCCGTTGCCGCAGAATAACAGGGGGTGTGGGTGAGTGGAGGGATGGCCTGGCCAGCGGTGGGAGTAGTAGGGGGCGGTGAGGCCTCCGCGGCAGCATAGCCGGCCACGGGAGGCAGGAGGAGGCGACACGACCAGCGCTATTTTGGGCGGCTGGAGCAAGAAGACCAGAGGTTGAAGAAGCACGACGGCCGTTGGATGGACATCATACGGTCACTGCAGCTAGAATCGTTTATATTGACTAAGTTGACAAAGCCCTTGGTATGTCAACTTAGTAGGCCCACAGGTCAGCTTCCGAAACGGTGTGCCCTAGATGTCAGCGGGAGGAATCATTTTTTGGGCGGGTGAAGCTAGAATATCCGAGATTGAAGAAGAAGCACGACATCCGTTGGATGGACATCCAACGACCACTGCTGCTAGAACCGTGTGTTGACTATAAGTTGACAAAGCCTTGCATACGCGTCAACTCTGTTTTTTTAGGGGACGCGTCAACTTAGTAAGGCCAGAAGTGTGTGGCAGAGAACTCATAGCCCATTTGAGATTTGTAAGAATGTGTAGCCCATTTTTGAATTCTAATGGAATTTACTACAGCCCATTTACATTTTGTTAAAAGTACAACCCATTTCAACCAACTGTTCAAAACAGAATTCAATAAAATTTCCCACATTTTGATGGGATCCGAAATATTTTTATCCCGAAATTTCTAGTCAGATTAAATACAATTTCAATATAAATTTATATTACGTAAAAATCCAACGAAACATTGCGCTCGCAACAATTAATGAAATTAAAATTTTCAATATCCAAAAATAATATTTTATAAAGTAATCACGTGTTTGGTGCATTCTTTTATAGTTAGTGCCCAGTTTTTATAATTACATCCCATTTATTATTTCTTAAAGCCCATTTTCTTGTTAAGCCTAATGCATCCCTCCTAGGAAAGATTTGCAGCCTAGCGGGGCAGAGAATAACAACTTGACCTTGCCTGGGTATTCCTAAAAAAAGTATAGCTGGGCTAGCCATTTTCAGCTTGAAAAAAATTAATATGTGGGCTGGATATCTGGCCTGGGCTAGACGGGCCACAGCCCGCCCAGTTAATACCTGCAGCGATGTTTTCGTTGTTGTTTAGAGGAGAAAAATTAATATCTGGGCTAAACATTGAAAAACTTTGCAGTGCTCACACCTCAAAAACACAAATACTGCTCGAGCTGCTTGGTCCCAGCTGTCGGCCGCTTCTTGTGCAATTCTCTCGCTTATTGACTACTCCCTCCTTTCCGGTTTATAAGGCTCAATTCAAAAATCTCACCATCCAAGGTAGATGATGAGTGGTGGAATATTTTTTGTAGTTTGCAAAAGCACCCAATTAATGCTCTTGTTTTCCTCAAAAAATTATGTTTACGAATGCATTAATTGCAATGCATGCATGCATAAAGTGTTGGGTAACGTAGCATAAATTCAAAATTTTCCTAAGTGTCACCAAGATCTATCTATGGAGTCATCTAGCAACGAGGGAGGAGTGGATCTACATACCCTTGTAGATCGCGCACGGAAGCGTTCAAGAGAACGGGGTTGATGGAGTCGTACTCGTCGTGATCCAAATCACCGATGATCCTAGCACCGAACGGACGACACCTCTGCGTTCAACACACGTACGGAGCAGCGACGTCTCCTCCTTCTTGATCCAGCAAGGGGGAAGGAGAGGTTGATGGAGATCCAGCAGCACAACGGCGTGGTGGTGGAAATAGCGGGATTCCAACAGGGCTTCGCCAAGCGCTGCGGGAGGAGGGAGATGTGTCATGGGAGGGAGAGGGAGGCGCCAGGGCTTAGGTTGTTGCTGCCCTCCCTTTCCCCCACTATATATAGGGCCAAGGGAGAGGGGGGGCGCAGCCTTTGGCCCTTCCTCCAAGGAAGGGTGCGGCCAGGGAGGAGTCCCTCCTCCCCAAGGCACCTCGGAGGTGCCTTCCCCCTTTAGGACTCTTCCTTTCCCTCTTCTCTTGGCACATGGGCCTCTTGGGGCTGGTGCCCTTGGCCCATATAGGCCAAGGCGCACCCCCTACAGCCCATGTGCCCCCCCGGGGCAGGTGGCCCCACCCGGTGGACCCCCGGGACCCTTCCGGTGGTCCCAGTACAATACCGGTGACCCCGAAACTTGTCCCGATAGCCGAAATAGCACTTCCTATATATAAATCTTTACCTCCGGACCATTCCGGAACTCCTCGTGACATCCGGGATCTCATCCGGGACTCCGAACAACTTTCGGGTTACCGCATACTAATATCTCTATAACCCTAGCGTCACCGAACCTTAAGTGTGTAGACCCTACGGGTTCGGGAGACATGCAGACATGACCGAGATGACTCTCCGGTCAATAACCAACATCGGGATCTGGATACCCATGTTGGCTCCCACATGTTCCACGATGATCTCATCGGATGAACCACGATGTCAAGGACTTAATCAATCCCGTATACAATTCGCTTTGTCTAGCGGTACGATACTTGCCCGAGATTCGATCGTCGGTATCCCGATACCTTGTTCAATCTCGTTACTGGCAAGTCTCTTTACTCGTTTCGTAACACATCATCCCGTGATCAACTCCTTGATCACATTGTGCACATTATGATGATGTCCTACCGAGTGGGCCCAGAGATACCTCTCCGTTTACACGGAGTGACAAATCCCAGTCTCGATTCGTGCCAACCCAACAGACACTTTCAGAGATACCTGTAGTGTACCTTTATAGCCACCCAGTTACGTTGTGACGTTTGGCACACCCAAAGCACTCCTACGGTATCCGGGAGTTGCACAATCTCATGGTCTAAGGAAATGATACTTGACATTTAGAAAAGCTTTAGAATACGAACTACATGATCTTGTGCTAGGCTTAGGATTGGGTCTTTGTCCATCACATCATTCTCCTAATGATGTGATCCCGTTATCAATGACATCCAATGTCCATGGTCAGGAAACTGTAACCATCTATTGATCAACGAGCTAGTCAACTAGAGGCTTACTAGGGACATGGTGTTGTCTATGTATCCACACATGTATCTGAGTTTCCTATCAATACAATTCTAGCATGGATAATAAACGATTATCATGAACAAGGAAATATAATAATAACTAATTTATTATTGCCTCTAGGGCATATTTCCAACAGTCTCCCACTTGCACAAGAGTCAATAATCCAGTTCACATCGATATGTGATTAACAGTCAAGGTCACATCCCCATGTGACTAACACCCAAAGAGTTTACTAGAGTCAATAATCTAGTTCACATTACCATGTGATTAACACTCGATGAGTTCTGGGTTTGATCATGTTATGCTTGTGAGAGATGTTATAGTCAACGGATCTGAACCTTTTAGATCCGTGTGTGCTTTACAAATCTCTACGTCATCTCCTAGATGCAGCTACCACGTTCTATTTGGAGCTATTCCAAACAACTGTTCTACTATACGAATCCAGTTTACTACTCAGAATAATCTGGATTAGTGTCAAAGTTTGCATCGGCGTAACCCTTTACGACGAACTCTTTTACCACCTCCATAATCGAGAAAATTCCTTAGTCCACTAGTTACTAAGGATAACTTTGACCGCTGTCCTGTGATCCATTCTTGGATCACTCTTGTACCCCTTGACTGACTCATGGCAAGGCACACTTCAGGTGCGGTACACAGCATAGCATACTGTAGAGAGCCTATGATAAAAGCATAGGGGACGACCTTCGTCCTTCCTCTTTCTTCTGCCGTGGTCGAGCTTGACTTCATACCTTACAACTCAGGCAAGAACTCCTTCTTTGACTGATCCATCTTGAACACCTTCAAGATCATGTCAAGGTATGTGCTCATTTGAAAGTACCATTAAGAATTTTGATCTATCCTTATAGATCTTGATGCTCAATGTTCAAGTAGCTTAATCCAGGCTTTCCATTGAAAAATACTTTCCAAATAACCCTATATGCTTTCCAGAAATTCTACGTCATTTCTGATCAACAATATGTCAACAACATATACTCATAAGAAATTCTATAGTGCTCCCACTCACTTCTTTGGAAATACAAGTTTCTCATAAACTTTGTATACACCCAAAATCTTTGATCATCTCATCAAAGCATACATTCCAACTCCGAGATACTTACTCCAGTCCTTAGAAGGATTGCTGGATCTTTGCATACCTATTAGCATCTTTCAGGATTGATAAAACCTTCTAGTTGTATCACATACAACCTTTCCTCAAGAAAATCGTGAGGAAACAATGGTTTTTGACATCCTATCTGCAAGATTTCATAAATAATGCAGTGACTGCTAATATAATTCCAACAGACTCTTAGCATCGCTGCGAGTGAGAAAGTCTCACCGTAGTCAACTCCTTGAACTTGTCGGGAAACATCTTAACGACAAGTCGAGCTTTCTTAATGGTGACATTTACCATCATTGTCCGTCTTCCTTTTAAAATCCATATGTACCTAACAGCCTTACGACCATCAAGTAGTTCTCCCAAAGTCTACACTTTGTTTTCATATATGGATCCTCTCTCGGATTATATGGCCTCGAGCCATTTATTGGAATCCGGGCCCACCATCGCTTCTCCATAGCTCATAGGTTCATTGTTGTCTAGCAACATGACTTCCAAGACAGGATTACGTACCACTCTGAAGTAGTACGCATCCTTGTCATCCCACGAGGTTTGGTAGTGACTTGATCTGAAGTTTCATGATCACTATCATAAGCTTCCACTTCAATTGGTGTAGGTGCCACAGGAACAGCTCCTGTGCCCTGCCACACACTAGTTGAAGAGACGGTTCAATAACCTCATCAAGTCTCCACCATCCTCCCACTCAATTCTTTAGAGAGAAACTTTTCCTCGAGAAAGGACCCGATTCTAGAAACAATCCCTTATTCCTTTCGGATCTGAGACAGGAGGTATACCCAACTGTTTTGGGTGTCCTATGAAGGTGCATTTATCCGCTTTGGGTTCGAGCTTATCAGCTTGAAACTTTTTCACATAAGCGTCGCAGCCCCAAAATTTTAAGAAATGACAGCTTAGGTTTCTCTAAACCATAGTTCATACGGTGTCATCTCATCGGAATTACGTGGTGCCCCTTTTAAAGTGAATGTGGTTGTCTCTAATGCCTAACCCATAAACTATCGTGGTAATTTGATAAGAGACATCATGGTATGCATCATATCCAATAGGGTGCAGTTATGATGTTCGGACACACCATCACACTATGGTGTTCCAGGCTGTATTAGTTGTGAAACAATTTCAACAATGTCTTAATTCTATGCCAAACTCTTAATTCAGATATTCATCTCTATGATCATATCATAGATATTTTATCCTCTTGTCACGACGATCTTTCAACTTCACCCTGAAATTACTTGAACCTTTCAATAATTCAGACTTGTGATTCATCAAGTAAATATACTCAACATCTACTCAAATCATCTGTGAAGTAAGAACATAACGATATCCACTACATGCCTCAGCACTCATTGGACTGCACACATCAAAATGTATTGCTTCCAACAAGTTGCTTTCTAGTTCCATTTTACTGAAAACGAGGCTTTCAGTCATCTTGCCCATGTGGTATGATTTGCATGTCTCAAGTGATTCAAAATCAAGTGAGTCCAAACGGTCCATTTGCATGGAGTTTCTTCATGCATATACACCAATAGACATGGTTCGCATGCCTCAAACTTTTCAAAAACGATTGAGCCCAAAGATCCATCAACATGGAGCTTCTTCATGCGTTTTATACCGATATGACTTACGTGGCAGTGCCACAAGTAGGTGGTACTATCATTACTATCTTTTGGCATGAACATGTGTATCACTACGATCGAGATTCAATGAACCATTCATTTTAGGTGCAAGACCATTGAAGGTATTATTCAAATAAACAGAGTAACCATTATTCTCCTTAAATGAATAACCGTATCGCGATAGACATAATCCAATCATGTCTATGCTCAACGCAAACACCAAATAACAATTATTTATGTTTTAATACCAATCTCGATGGTAGAGGGAGCGTGCGATGCTTGATCATATCAACCTTGGAAACACTTCCAACACATATCGTCAGCTCACCTTTAGCTAGTCTCCATTTATTCCGTAGCTTTTATTTCGAGTTACTAACACTTAGCAACCGAACCGGTATCTAATACCCTGGTGCTACTAGGAGTACTAGTAAAGTACACATCAACACAATGTATATCCAATATACTTCTATCGACCTTGCCAGCCTTCTCATCTACCAAGTATCTAGGGTAATTCTGCTCCAGTGGCTGTTCCCCTTATTACAGAAGCACTTAGTCTCGGGTTTGGGTTCAACCTTGGGTTTCTTCACTAGAGCAGCAGCTGAATTGCCGTTTCATGAAGTATCCCTTCTTGCCCTTGCCCTTCTTGAAACTAGTGGTTTCACCAACCATCAACAATTGATGCTCCTTCTTGATTTCTACTTTTGTGGTGTCAAACATCCCGAATATCTCAAGGATCATCATATATGTCCCTGATATATTATAGTTCATCACAAAGCTCAAGCAGCTTGGTGGTAATGACTTCGGAGAACCATCACTATTTCATCTGGAAGATCAACTCCCACTCAATTTAAGCGATTGTTGTACTCAGACAATCTGAGCACAAGTTCAACAATTGAGCTTTTCTCCCTTAGTTTGCAGGCTAAGAAAATCGTCGGAGGTCTTATACCTCTTGACGTGGGCACGAGCCTGAAATCCCAATTTCAGCCCTCGAAACATCTCATATGTTTCGCGACGTTTCAAAACCGTCTTCGGTGCCTCAACTCTAAGCCGTTTAACTGAACTATCACGTAGTTATCAAAATGTGTATGTCAGATGTTCGCAACATCCATAGACAACGTTCGAGGTTCAGCACACTGAGCGGTGCATTAAGGACATTAGCCTTCTATGAAGCAATGAGGACAATCCTTAGTTTACGGACCTAGTCCGCATAATTGGTACTATCAACTTTCAACTAAATTTTCTCTAGGAACATAACTAAACAGTAGAACTGAAGTGCGAGCTACGACATAATTTGTGAAGACCTTTTGACTATGTTCAGGATAATTAAGTTCATATTATGAACTCCCACTCAGATAGACATACCTCTAGTCATCTAAGTGATTACATGATCCGAGTCAACTAGGCCGTGTCCGATCATCACGTGAGACGGACTAGTCAACATCGGTGAACATCTTCATGTTGATCGTATCTTCTATACGACTCATGCTCGACCTTTCGGTCTCTTGTGTTCCGAGGCCATGTCTGTACATGCTAGGCTCGTCAAGTCAACCTAAGTGTTTCGCGTGTGTAAATCTGTCTTACACCCGTTGTATGTGAACATTAGAATCTAACACCCGATCATCACGTGGTGCTTCGAAACAACGAACTGTCGCAACGGTGCACAGTGGGAACACTTTCTTGAAATTATTAATGAGGGATCACCTTATTTACTACCGCCGTTCTAAGCAAATAAGATGTATAAACATGATAAACATCACATGCAATCAAATAGTGACATGATATGGCCAATATCATATTGCTCCTTTTGATCTCCATCTTCGGGGCTCCATGATCATTATCATCACCGACATGACACCATGATCTCCATCATCATGATCTCCATCATCGTGTCTTCATGAAGTTGTCTCGCCAACTATTAATTCTACTACTATAGCTAACGGTTAGCAATAAAGTAAAGTAATTACATGACGTTTATGTTGACATGCAGGTCATAAATAAATTAAGACAGCTCCTATGGCTCCTGCCGGTTGTCATACTCATCGACATGCAAGTCGTGATTCCTATTGCAAGAACATGATCAATCTCATACATCACATATATCATTCATCACATCCTTTTGGCCGTATCACATCACATAGCATACCCTGCAAAAACAAGTTAGACATCCTCTAATTGTTGTTTGCATGTTTTACGTGGCTGCTATGGGTTTCTAGCAAGAATGCTTCTTACCTACGCAAAAACCACAACGTGATATGCCAATTGCTATTTACCCTTCAAAAGGACCCTTTTCATCGAATCCGATCCGACTAAAGTGGGAGAGACAGACACCCGCTAGCCACCTTATGCAACTAGTGCATGTCAGTCGGTGGAACCAGTCTCATGTAAGAGTACGTGTGAGGTCGGTCCGGGCCGCTTCATCTCACAATGCCGCCGAATCAAGATTGGACTAGTAACGGTAAGCATATTGAACAAAATCAACGCCCACAACTACTTTGTGTTCTACTCGTGCATAGAAACTACGCATAGACCTAGCTCATGATGCCACTGTTGGGTAATGTAGCATAAATTCAAAATTTTCCTACGTGTCACCAAGATCTATCTATGGAGTCACCTAGCAACGAGGGAGGAGTGGATCTACATACCCTTGTAGATCACGCACGGAAGCGTTCAAGAGAACGGGGTTGATGGAGTCGTACTCGTCATGATCCAAATCACCGATGATCCTAGCGTCGAACGGACGGCACCTCCGCGTTCAACACACGTATGGAGCAGCGACGTCTCCTCCTTCTTGATCCAGCAAGGGGGAAGTAGAGGTTGATGGAGATCCAGCAGCACAACGGCGTGGTGGTGGAAGTAGCGGGATTCCAACAGGGCTTCGCCAAGCGCTGCGGGAGGAGGAAGATGTGTCATGGGAGGGAGAGGGAGGCGCCAGGGCTTAGGTTGTTGCTGCCCTCCCTTTCCCCCACTATATATAGGGCCAAGGGAGAGGGGGGGGGGCGCAGCCTTTGGCCCTTCCTCCAAGGAAGGGTGCGGCCAGGGAGGAGTCCCTCCTCCCCAAGGCACCTCGGAGGTGCCTTCCCCCTTTAGGACTCTTCCTTTCCCTCTTCTCTTGGCGCATGGGCCTATTGGGGCTGGTGCCCTTGGCCCATATAGGCCAAGGCGCACCCCCTACAGCCCATGTGGCCCCCCTGGGGCAGGTGGCCCCACCCGGTGGACCCCCGGGACCCTTCCGGTGGTCCCAGTACAATACCGGTGACCCCGAAACTTGTCCCGATAGCCGAAATAGCACTTCCTATATATAAATCTTTACCTCCGGACCATTCCAGAACTCCTCGTGACGTCCGGGATCTCATCCGGGACTCTGAACAACTTTCGGGTTACCGCATACTAATATCTCTATAACCCTAGCGTCACCGAACCTTAAGTGTGTAGACCCTACGGGTTCGGGAGACATGCAGACATGACCGAGATGACTCTCCGGTCAATAACCAATAGCAGGATCTGGATACCCATGTTGGCTCCCACATGTTCCACGATGATCTCATCGGATGAACCACGATGTCAAGGACTTAATCAATCCCGTATACAATTCCCTTTGTCTAGCGGTACGATACTTGCCCGAGATTCGATCGTCGGTATACCGATACCTTGTTCAATCTCGTTACCGGCAAGTCTCTTTACTCGTTTCGTAACACATCATCCCATGATCAACTCCTTGATCACATTGTGCACATTATGATGATGTCCTACCGAGTGGGCCCAGAGATACCTCTCCGTTTACACGGAGTGACAAATCCCAGTCTCGATTCATGCCAACCCAACAGACACTTTCGGAGATACCCGTAGTGTACCTTTATAGCCACCCAGTTACGTTGTGATGTTTGGCACACCCAAAGCACTCCTACGGTATCCGGGAGTTGCACAATCTCATGGTCTAAGGAAATGATACTTGACATTTAGAAAAGCTTTAGCATACGAACTACATGATCTTGTGCTAGGCTTAGGATTGGGTCTTTGTCCATCACATCATTCTCCTAATGATGTGATCCCGTTATCAATGACATCCAATGTCCATGGTCAGGAAACCGTAACCATCTATTGATCAACGAGCTAGTCAACTAGAGGCTTACTAGGGACATGGTGTTGTCTATGTATCCACACATGTATCTGAGTTTCCTATCAATACAATTCTAGCATGGATAATAAACGATTATCATGAACAAGGAAATATAATAATAACTAATTTATTATTGCCTCTAGGGCATATTTCCAACATAAAGTGCATGCATTGGTCAGTTTTCTCTTAATACTTGCACGCAATGATTTAATGCACCTTGAATTCTGAACATGTGATGGGGAACAACCAAATTGAGCCTTATAAAATGGAAAAACAAAATTTTTGAGATAATCCCTATAAACCGGAAGGGAGGGAGTACTACATAGGTTGACAATGGTGTGGGACCGTGATGTCAGGAAACCAGGAGGAAGCAAAATAAATTATATATATATATATGTATGTATATATATATATATATATATATATATATATATATATATATATATAAGGAGGCACTTGCGTACGTGAGGCTATGGACCTGGTGGGTCCCCATTGTCATCCTCTCCAAGTAAAGTCATCTCCTTCAAACAACAGTCAGCGCCACCCGCCCCGCTTCCCGGTGCAGGCGATTGCTCTGCCTTCAAACAACACAAGTGACGTCCATCCGTCCATCTGCCGCCCACATTAATGATACACGGTTGCCGAGGCGGCTACTCCGGCACCACATGTCCGTCCCTCTGCCCGCCCACCATTGCTATATAAACTGCTGCGCCGGCCATAGCCATAGTCATTCGCATACGTTCCCTTTCTCCTGTCCACACCACTACTGCCCACCATGGCTTCCTTGCGCTCCAGCGCTCTTTGGGACGGGCGGATGATGGACCACAAGGAGATGGCAACCATTGCTGTCGACCGGCTGGCCGGCAGGCAGCCGGAGGACGACGACGTCCCAATGGAGAACATGGTAGTCGACGATCCGGCGCCAACCCCCCCTCCGCGCCATCCTCGCCGGTGCATTGCACCATGACCATCGGCGAGGCCTGTGCCCAATATATGGACAGGGTGAGGCAGATGCGTGAGGAGCAGTTCCGGGAGGCTGATGTCCACTACACAACCTTCTTCTTGTAGACGTTGTTGGGCCTCCCAGTGCAGAGGTTTGTAGGACAGTAGCAAATTTCCCTCAAGTGGATGACCTAAGGTTTATCAATCCGTAGGAGGCATAGGATGAAGATGGTCTCTCTCAAGCAACCCTGCAACCAAATAACAAAGAGTCTCTTGTGTCCCCAACACATCCAATACAATGGTAAATTGTATAGGTGCACTAGTTCGGCGAAGAGATGGTGATACAAGTGCAATATGGATAGTAGATAATAGTATTTGTAATCTAAAATTATAAAAACAGCAAGGTAACTAATGATAAAAGTGAGCGTAAACAGTATTGCAATGCGTGGAAATAAGGCCTAGGGTTCATACTTTCGCTAGTGCAAGTTCCCTCAACAATACTAACATAATTGGATCACATAACTATCCCTCAACATGCAACAAAGAGTCACTCCAAAGTCACTAATAGCGGAGAACAAACAAAGAGATTATGGTAGGGTACGAAACCACCTCAAAGTTATTCTTTCCAATCAATCCGTTGGGCTATTCCTATAAGTGTCACAACTAGCCCTAGAGTTCGTACTAGAATAACACCTTAAGACACAAATCAACCAAAACCCTAATGCACTACAAAAAAAATACACTTCCGTGATGATACATGTTTGTCACAGTAGGTCGCTTTTTTGTCATGCATGTACATCCATGACAAATTTATGACAGAATCAAGATAGTCATACCTGTGCTATCGTAGAAGTGTTCCATGACATTACCAAAATTATCATCACGGAAGTGTCTACTTCCATGACGATAAATCGCGCGTCACAGAAGTGCTTTCGTCAAGGGTGACCGACACGTGGCATCCATCGTAATGGAACGCTGTTAAGCTATCGGGTCGGGTTTTGGATCCGATAACCCGTTAATAGCCCTGACCAATGGGGATTTTCCACGTGTAAAATCATCATTGGCTAGAGGAAACACGTGTCGGCTCATCGTCGGGACAGATGTCATCCACTCACTGGACAGAAGGCGCCTATGATACGTCGACACGTGGCACGGCCCAAAAGTTTAAATGGGCCAGCCCAACTAAAGGCCCACAAGATTTTGCGGACCATAATGGGCCGGCCCAGCTAAAGGCCCACGAGATTTTGTGGACCATAATGGGCTAGCCTAGCTAAAGGCCCACAAGATTTCGCGGGCCATAATGGTCCGGCCCAGGTAAAGGCCCACAAGATTTTGGTGTGCCATAATAGGCCGACCCAGGTAAAGGCCCACGGTGACTCTAGCCCATAATGAACAGTAATTTTATTTATACCCGTTAACGGCCCATGATTTACATGGGCCGTTTCCAGCCCGTGTTAGCCTTCGGCCTATTGACGGCCCATACGTTCTTGGGCTCCTTTTCGGCCCTCGATTACTTCTGGCCCGTTACTGGCCTGTTCCCCTAATGGGCCAAATTCGGCCCATGGCAAGAGTCGGCCCGTTACTGGCCTGTTCCACTAATGGGCCAAATTCGGCCCATGGCAAGAGTCGGCCCATTTCTGGCCTGTTAGCCCATTGCGCCGTTTCCAGCCCGTCCTATATTCTGGCCCATTAACGACCCGTTATGCCTGTGACACAATTAAGCCTTTGCTGTCCTACGACCTGTTAATGGCCTGTTACCATGCTGGGCCGATACCAATTACGCCCGATTATGGCCCATGTAGACCAATTTATCCGACGGCCCGAGGCCCACCGATTACATGCCCATTTATCGACGGCCTGTAGGAGACCCATGGATCCTACGGCCCGTATATGGCCCATGGTAGTTGCGACCACTAGCAAACCAGGGAAAAAGAAGACTAGGAAATAAATAAGGCCGAAACTAACGCTAGGCTATTAAGGCGATTGCACAGATTACACCCACTCGGCATCAAAGATCGCCACCAGTGCAAATATAGGGAACACCCTACATTATACAAAAATGGCTTGCTGTTTTCTTCAGGCGGTGGCTGCACGTTAAGAATAAATTTTGTATCGCACCAAAACAAATTACAACTATATAACAAAAGGAAGGTTGGCATAAAACTTAATAGTCTAGCAGATAAATGCACCACCAGAAGTTCACAAGCTCAGTTCATTTGACCTGACTATTACGTTTTCATGCTGTATTGTTCGATGGAGCACCATAACCCTCGCCTTCATTTCCCCTAGGCTCCTGAACAACATAGCAAATGTCTGATAGTCTGGATTCAAAACCATGCATATCTTGACGACATTGAGCAATGTTTCTCCTTGTTTCACAAAGGGTCTCTGTTAGGGAATGGACTTGTGTCTGGAGCGCAGATACAACATTGCTTTGAGCTTGCATATCTTGATCATGAGGCAGTTTGGACGATATTGCCTTAACAACCAACCCAGTATTACGCATGAACGTGCTTTTGACACTGTTAGTGGACAGGTACTGACCCACTACAGCAAGAGCTGACATTGCGGTTATAGTTGCCTCGCCACCATCAGAAGGTGGCGGTTCCACCATTTTTTCCATAGCTCGCTGAAAAGTTGAGGTTTTACATCAGTAGTACCAGAACGGAAGATATTAAGGAGGCAGCAAAACCAAACAAAATAGCTTTGGTCTATATACAGAACTTGTTCTGGTGAACCCATGTAAAATATTAGTTGTATTTTATTGCAAAGTACATAATAAAACCAGGTTCCAAACAAATGACCATGTACCATCGCTAATGTATTGTCTATTTCTTCACATTGTATTGAGGGCTAAGGATAAAGAGATGAAGTTTATAATACGGTAAGCATAGTATGACGTCATTCATATCACAAAACAACTGAGAATAGACAAACATGCAATTGTAACGTTGTGTGGGCAAGTCCAGCACGGAACTAGATTACGTGTCAAGATCAAAGGAACATCACTCCTCTCTTTTAAACCTTGTAAGGTGCAATGATACGCTAAGACAATTGTGTATAAAATTGAAAAGAGTAATAGACATTGGCTGCAAACCATGCAGTTCGAGGCACAAGATAGAGTAAGTAGTAGTTAAAAGGCATGAGGATTAAGGACTTACAACAACGGCTTTGACTGGTGTAGTCATGCCCTTCTTCCTGCTGGTGTGACAGTCCTTGAAGATTTCCACAACATTTGGTTCAGGTACTTTTTGGTCCTTGCGGGCTTTCCTCTGCATTTGGAACAAGTCAATATAGATCTAATAATATGGTACAACGAAAAGAGTGAAACAACAACTAATTACAAGAGCCTCCCAGTGTGCAATATAGCTACGAGTTCCTGTCGTCTGTTGGAATTTCACTTTCATACGGTTGGCCTTGTTCTTTGAATAGTTCACCTACAAGAAGATAGATTTGTGTGGCACATGCGTAAATAGGACTTCAACATGTGATCTGATGACATATATATAATGTACCTGATACTTTGGATCAGACTAGTGTTTAATGAGGCCTCTCCAGTCTTCATCAGATATATTTTCCACTTGAGATGTTTGGGCAAGTTCACTGTTAGCCTTGCCTTCAAAGTGAGTTTTCCTCAAGTTATACCGATACTGTCGCAGAGCAGACTTGAAAACATGGGTGCAAGCTTGTCTGGTTGCATCATCTTGGCTATCCAACTTGAACCTCATCTGTTGAAAATTATGGGAGTCTCATTATCAGTAACCTAGAAAGTATTGGACAGAGCAAGACGATATTACTAGTTTCCATACATAACCATACTTATAGATAAATGGTCGAGGAAGATGTTGAACTGGGTTTCGTCTTTGTCATTCCTGTACTGAATCCATGTTGGGAGGATACGTACATGACACCTAACAGCAACCGCTGCCTCTGATACTAACTTGGCTGACTCTGTAGCATCACGTGGCCTTTTTAAACCCGCCTCAAAACGGATCTCCATTCTTCATCCTCTAGATTTAGCTAACCTATCGAGCATTATCCCTGATGTTTGTTTCCTCTTGCGCCTAGGTGCTAGTCCAACAACAAACATAGGAAGTGTTAGTGTACATCAAACTGTGAGACTACATATAAAGAAGCATGCAACTGTAACTTGACTCCAGCAACTACCTTCTTGCTGTTGAAGCTCACAAGGTTCATCTGATATTGCCAACTCGTCTTGTGTCAAGAGTGCTTGGGAAGTAGTGTCAGGTGGCAAGGGAGCTTGGGAACGTGCTGCTAGCTCAGTTGACGCACGAGTACGTCGTGCAGCTAGTAGTACTGTGGTAGGTGTTGCAAGAACTAGGGTTGTCTCTGCTTGTTTGGTGGCAACTATTTGTTTCTGTTCGTATGTTTTTGCAACTCGTGTAGCATGGGATGCCGTGTTTGTAGAATTTTCTGCTGGACTTTGACCTTCTATTACACCATCAGTACCAGCAGAATCTGCAGGATTCATCCGCTTCTCATTCCCTGCCATTTTGTGTTTCTTCCTCTTTCTCTGTGCCATGTTAAGTCAAGCCGACAAGAAAAACGAGTAACAATTTAGTTCTTCAGAACAAATTGATGCGTGATGCAGACGAACTGAACTTTGATGTTAGACAACCACATGATAGGAGGATGTAATATGTATGAAAAATAGGACGGAAGAGATAACCAGAACTATGATGTGTAAACTAAGAAGAAGACATTTCACCAAATTAGAAGCAATGCAATGGAAGGTAGACACCATATGAAAGATGCTACAAATATCGCTCTGCCAAGTTAACAGTGTCTCATCATAAATGGCGTTTAAACAAATGTGAAGCAGTACAAGAAATAAATCATATGCAAGATGCAAACAACATCACACTACCATGTTAGAGGTCTCTCGTCATTAGTGCCATTGCATATTCACAGCATTGCATATTCACAGCTTATGATGTGTAAACTAAGGAGAAGGCATTTCAACAAATTAGAAGCAATGAAAGCTAGACACCATATGAAAGATGCAACGAATATCACTCTACCAAGTTAAAACTGTCTCGTCATAAGTGCCATTTCAACAAATTAGTAATACAAGCTAGAAAAGAATGTGAGATGTAACCTATATCACACTCCGAAGTCAAACGTGTCTTATGATAAGTGATTGTTGCAGGTTACACAACAGTAGTAATTTGATGTAAGAACATGGTGTGATAGACATATATTGTATGTTCTAGAAACAGGAACACGTGTCTTATTCAAGTATAATGTGTAAAGTAAGCAGATGGAATTCAACAAAATTAGAAGCAATACAAGCTAGACATCACACATAACATGCAACCACATATAACAGTGCCAAGTTAGAGGGAGCACTGGTGATGCTGCACTAGGGGAGACGTGCTCATCATAAACACAGCTTTGTTGAGTGTCTATGCATGTGTTGTCTTGGAAATCATCTTGGGGGTGTGGAGGAGTAGAAACTGTAGAGGCCCTCCGTTCGGAAGGAGCACCTTTATCCGCTGCCTTGCTAACTTCCTTCCGCTTTATTGATTTTGAATTGTCAAGTAAAACCGACAAGAAAAAGCAATAAAATTCTCTCTTCAGAACTCATTCATGCATGATACTGACAATCACTACTTTGATGTAAGGCAAACACATGATACCAGGATGGAATATGTACGAAAAACAGGACGGCATGGCATGTTCACAACTGTTTGTGTAAACTAAGCAGAAACCATTCCAGCAAATAAGAAGCAATGCAAGCTAGACACCACATGAAAGATGCAACCAATATGACTCTGCCAAGTTAAAAGCGTCCCATCATAAATGGAATTTCAACAAATTAGAAGCAGCGCATGCTATAAATCATATGAAAGATGCAACTAATATCGCACTGCATATACTAAAGGTGTCTCGTCATGTTGATTGATGCGGGATACAAAAAAACAATAGTTTTATGTAAGGACATGCTTAATAGACAGATGTACTATGTACTAAATACAGGAAGGCATGTCACATTAACAGGTATAATGTATAAGCTAAGCAGACTAGCCCATGCAGTTTAACCAGATTGGAAGAATTACAATCTAGACACCATATGCAACATGCAACCACATATCACGCTGCCAAGTTAGAGCAAGCACCTGCGATGCTAGTGTAGGGGAAATGCTGTAATCAACTATAGAGCTACGTTCACTATCTTCATCTAGCATTTCTGTTTCTTGAGAATCATGTCGGGAGGCTGACGCTGCATTCTTTAAATGAGGAGTAGTCCCCTTGCCTGCCTGCCTCGTCATAAGTGATTGATGAGGGATACACAAGAACATTAGTTTGATGTAAGAACATGGTTAATACACAGATGTACTAGTATGTACCAAAAACAGAAAGGCATGTCATATTCAAAGGTATAATGTGTAAGCTAAGCAGATGCAATTTAACCAAATTGGAAGCAATACAAGCTAGACATCCGACTGGAGTGGTGAGCATGATCATCTAGGACCTGAGAGCCTGGTGGGAGGCGGGCTTCTTCGCCACCATCGTAGCTTTTTAGTTGGCTTCCAGGTGATGCCTATCTTTGCTGGGCTTGTCACTGGCTTGGCCAGTGCCCTGACTAGCTATTTGTCTTCTGGTGCTCACGGGATGGTGGTTCATGTAAAAAAATATCTTTCCTTATCTTACCGACTTCGGCCTTTCGAATACAAGCTAGACACCATATGGAACATGCAACCACATATGACACTGCGAAGTTAAAGCAAGCACCTGGGATGGTGGTTCATTGCGAGCAGGTCATCAACTCCATAGCTACGTTCCCCGTCTCCATCTGCTGACACTACACCCTTTAAAGCGTTGAAACATGTCTTGCCTAGCCGCACACCAAACTGGAGCGTCTTCTCTCTTTTCTTTTTGGCTTCTCTCATGGCAGCAGAGTCTGAAATACCCTTGCATAAAAACACAACAGTGAGAGTAAGGGTGAAGTGTGTGCAGAACTAGTGCACTGTAAAAGTAGCAGATAGCAGGTGGCTGAAAAATAAATTACAGGAGACATATGATAGCTCTACAACATTGCATGGCAAACAAAATTAGATTCTACTCTGTATGATTTTGTAATATATGAGCATAGGAAATGCAGGTACTCCTCCAGCACACCACAACATGTGGTCATATCTAAGATAACAGTCGACTGAAAATAAATAGGCCAGTCGATTTTTTTAATGAACCGTCCGATCTATAAGGAACGGGCAGATGGCCTTCGTCTACCTCCTGCCAGTCACTATTGACGATCTTTCTCGAACCGCCAGCGACCACCGGCCCAGACCCCTGCCTCCGCCGCCCCGCCCTCCCATCGACATCACACCACCGCCGTGGGTGGCAGTGCCCCCAGGCCACCCTTTAATCCCGGCCGACCTCCAGATCGGGCGCCAGTAGCTCTAGGCCGCACACGCCCCTAAGATAAACACCAAGGCGCTGCTTCCCCGGTGTAATAGGCGTACTAGCGCCTGTTACGCCGGGGAATGCTTCCGTTAATTGGGAATTAAGTGGCCAGAAATTGAAATTCAGGGGGCGACGGACCTCTAGCTAAGGTGAAATAGTATATGAGGAGAAACCTTGTGCATCGCGAGTTACTAAGAACATCTAGTATCAAGAAGAAGCGGTAAACTAGTGTCTTCTGTGGGATGAATACCGTGCAAGCAGAGACGTAAGATTTGCACGAATAAGGGAAGAGGAGCACCTTTTTCGGTTGCCGGTGTGGTCACCTCCACAAGTTGCGCCGATTTTCTTCTTTTTACCAGGGAAATCGATGTTCTGGAGGGTGCAGGCTTGGACAAACCCATGGCCAAATTGTTGACTGTGTTGCCATGGCCATATGTCGGTGGAGGGGAAGCAGATCCGAGGCGGCGAAGGACAGCGTAGCAGGAACAGCTCTGGTGCGGTGGAGGGTGGCGAAGTTGGAGCGGCAGCGGTGAGGCGCAGGACGGCGTGGTTGAACTGGCTCGGGTACGGACGGCTCGGCCTCAGCTTCAACTACTAGCCGTGGAGGGCGTTGCGGTTGAGGTTGCGGTGGACGACAACGTCGGGGTATCGGCTCCGGTGTGATGGTGGAGGGAGGCGGTTGATGGGTGGGATGGGGTGGTGGACGGAGGACGCCGGGGTTTCGCGGCTGGTGGAGAGGTAGTTTTGGCGCCCACGGAGTACGAATAGGGAATCGGACGGGTGGGGGGGGGGAACCATGTTTCGGTCTGGGAGGCGCTTGTTTTTGGATTTTTTGAACAGAAATGGGACGCACTTGTTTGAAATTTGGGGAAAGTACAAACTTTGCCCCCCTCGTAAATTTTGGACCTACTACAGGTCGGGGGTAGGATGGTAATCCCAGGTGTCCCAAATAGTGGGCAGGAGCAATTTCGGCCGCACGCATGTGTGCTTAGGCGGCCATTGTGTATGAATGTTTTTCGGATGCGGTTGCGTGGTGTCTAGATGAAGCTACAAACCTACCCCGGTTTAGACCTTTGGACGTCAGGCCGGTAGGTTTCACGGGTTGGAGTTATTTGAAAAGTAATTTCCTTGTACTACCAAACATTGGTCTCACGTGGTTTCGGGCGAGTAGAGGCTCTTTTGGCGCTTCGTTCGAAATTTTGAAACACAAGCATTCACGTTTAGAGTACTCTTGAACTATGAGGATTGACCTAAATATACAACGTTATATTTGACCTTGTATGTTTGAAAACCTCATTAAATTATCCGCTTCTTTTTGAAATTTTGACACTTGAAAATCCTATAACTACGATTATTTCGGAATGGAGGAGCTAAATTTGAATCTATTTTGTACAAGACTACATATGCTATTATGTACAAAATCAGAGCAAAGATTGGTGCCCCCATAATTTAGGTATGGTTTACAAATGCCATGATATCAAATTCAAATAACTGAATGGACTTCATGTTGAATTCGATTTTTTTAAACCACCTTAAGTTGAATTGAAATGTATGCTAGTTCATAGGTAGTAGCTATTTATAATGTCCATTGTGTAACTTTCGTATGTATAATGTGCTTTACACACACAACATGAACTATACTCATGTTTATATTCGATTGCTAAAGCGATGCATTGTCTGGAGTTCAAAATACTAACTATGTGGATCAATTGTGTCGAATAATAACATAGACATGCTCAAATTCGATAGAATCTAGATGTCTGACGGATTAATGACCGCTCCTTACGCGAATTGCAAATATCATGATCCCATCCTAATATTTGGATACAATTTATATCTTTAATCAATGTGTAGAGCAGTCTTTTACGTGTAGTTTCACTCTCCATCGGTGGTCTCTCACACATGCTCACACACTCTCTCCCGAGGTGTCTTTCTCGCACACATGCTCTAGATATAACCCTCCTTCCCTCTCGTAACCATTTACAACTATTTTCACTAACCTTTATCACAAGCACTCTTCCTCTCGCAGACATACACACGCACAATCCTCATCGACCCTTTCTATATACATGGACCTGCCTACGTGTCTCATGTACGCACATTATCTTTACGCCTGTCTCTCACGCATTGTCTCACACCTCTCTTCCTAATCGACGAGTATGATTCTAGCAGAGCATTCTGTAGGATGCCCCTTAAAGTTAGGTTGGATGAATAGTAATATCAGAGATAAAGGGGTTACCTTAGTCCGAGAACCTAGGGTTACAAATCCTAGCCGGCTTTGTCAGTGGACACAGAGTCCTTCACAATTCTGTTATCTTTGTCTTGTATGACTAGTCATCCATGTGTCTTCCTAAATGCATCACGGGCCGACCAATGTGGCGCAGGACGGAACAGAACGAAGGGCCTCACCTCGACCCACCGGACCTCACGCGGTGACACACCCTCTGCCCCCACGTCTCATTATCTTCTCACACCCACACATACCAACACAAACACCACACACACAGAAAATTTCTCCTGGTGCCTCTATTCGCTCCCCCCTTGCATATACACACTCAAGGGAATGGAATCTCTTGTCGTGACGTCATATTCGTCTCTCTCTCTCTAGACCACTCTCATTTCTCGTGCTATCTCTCCCACGCTCCCCCCGTCGGCCCCTCTATCCATGCATCTCTCGAATACGTAATACACACACATACCTCTCTAGGCCCCGCCAAATGCATCAACTACACATTCACACATGTTACATCACGTACCCCATTGATCTAAAAAGCCCTCTCTTCACGTTTATGTCGCATACAACATTCCTTTTGAATAAAGTGTGGCCAAAAAATTATTTTAGAGTTTCTACATATATACAACATTACAAAGTTATATGGAGGAGTACGAACGCTAATTTGCATTGCATGGTGCCCATAATGATATTTATTCCGCACTGTGAATTTGTATATTTTTTATACTATATACAAAGTTAGTCATAATAAAGAGAAACGAAGAGCATCTCTCTCTCTCTCTCTCCATCACATACCCCCCTGTACGCCCCTTTCACGTATGCACACAAAACTATCTCCAGGTCCTCTAAAAGTAAGCCCCCAGAAAATTCACGCATGTTTCATCTTTCTCTCGCGATATATGCAATGACGATCATTGTATTTGAAGTGAAAGCACGATACGTTCATTGGACTTCAGAATCCACTCATTATGGTCACCATTTATGTTTAGTGGTTATTATGCAGTCACGGGCTCACCATACAACTCTGTATTTGCTCATGACACGACTAGTTGACCAGTTAAACGCTCCACGTGGCACCTCTAGTGTTGCGTCACATTATCTCACTACCATCGTGCCCACCTGTCGACTTGTATCTACTCTACGTCTACACTCTTATAAAATACATAAAATATACTCTTATAAAAAACAGAGTTGGTGATGATGGTGTGCCTGCCATCCTGCAATATAGGCTGTCCGATTTATATATGACGGATAAGAAAGAAACTATGGCAATTTTGCAAAAAGGTACCCACACACCTCTCCACATTTGCAAATAAGGCCTTCCCTCGTTCATCCTTTTCTCTCACAAGATAAACAAGTCATACAAATGCATCTTGATGTTACATGCAACGCACGGGCATCTTGCTAGTAAGAATGAAAACAAATGACAAAAAAATATTTGGACGGTGGTTCGAAGTCATGACCGCGGGCACAGCGGACAAGTTGGCCTTGTATTGGTATGCTGAGCCGTCTGTTTTAACACACATGAGCTGGTGTGGTGATTATACACACACACACACGCACGCATGCACATGAACTGCATCCACGCAACCCTCACACAATCACATGCACCCACGCACACACGCAACACTCACACATACACACGCAGCCACGCACGCATGGAACACTCACACGCACGCACGCAACACTCACACGCACACACGCATGCATGCATGCACACACCAGTACACCACACGACCAACACACACTCTCACGCTCAAGTGCTCAACCTACACGTGCATGCGCACACATCAGGCCCTGACAAACACATAAACAACCAGGTGATTCCCGCGCATGGGTTGGAGCCTTGTCGCGCTTGCGTAAATTTGTGTTTATCTAACCTTTTGCCTATGCGAACTGACAGGTGGGACCCACAACGAACGTGGTCAATTTAACTAGTCAACATGGCGCCACGCAGACTATTTGGCCGGTCAACAGAGTGCAATCCGATGCTGAGCTGTGAGCAAGTGACCGTATAATCACCGCAAAACGTATATAGTGACAGTAATCAGCTTATTCTGAAGTTCGGTGACCGTATTACGCCTTTCTCTCTGTAGGCCCTCCAAAACTACACCTCTACACATTCTCGCATGTTACATCTAACAACTATGCAATACAGCACTACTACTACACTCTAACACAATAAATCATATGTGTTTTTAGTTTTACTAGATATCATATTGTTACTTATAATTATTCAGTTTGCATACATTAAAATTGCCTTTGAAATGTATGGCCAGTATCATCTACTGCGCGGGAAAAATCCCGCCCTTTCCTGTTTAATCGGGTTTGTATCGATGGATCGTGCGAAACAACAAAACTACAGTACTATACAGTACAAGTGACAGTTCACTGGGCCGTCGTGTCGTCTACTCCTCCATAGTAAGAGTGGAGCGCTCGCTTTCATAAATCTTCTAGTCCCTTTCGCCGACATGTGGGACATCAAGCTACCAGGTCCACGTGCCATACCGGAATACAGTGTAGAGCAGCCGGGGTGAAGCACCCCAGTCATGGCGCTGGCGTAGTAATGAGCAATGAGGCGTCAAATCACAAAGCTGCACCTTTCTCGCAGTTAAGTTGGAGGGACGAAGCAACCATCATTTCACTTGTTGCTGAATCCGCTTCTCCCTCATCTTCTTCAACTTAACCACGTGTTGCTTCTGCCTCATGTGGGACGCGGATCGGCTTGGTAAATCACTGACACGTGGGACCGCATGTTAGCAAACCACCAGGACAACGTTCTCCGAAAATAAGAAGCCTAATCCTAGACTTACAAAGGGCTACGTAGCTGCTACGTATACTTTCCATCTAATCTATATATGCCCCCCTAATTTTCAGGTGGGGTGGGCCTAATCCTCTCCCTTAATCCAATCAAATAGTCCCACATCACATCAGTTCGTAACTTTACGTAAACCATTATGTGGATGTAGCATTGCTCAAATAAGAAACCTCCCCCGCCATCCGTGCGGCAAAATCACCTCCTTTTTACTAATCTCGATTCTATAATTTTTTAGATCAATATAATTGAGATTTGTATATATAGCACACAGGAGCAAAACCAAGTGGTACGGTTAAGGGCATCCACAATGTGTAGCCAAATGTGAAAATAGCTTTTGGCATCGTGGGAACCATTGTGGACGGTGTTGCCAAAGCCAAAAAGATGGAACCGAAGCTCCCTGATTGATTGATTGAAGGAATAGAAAAATGCAATGTCTCTCCTCTTTCTCCCATGCTTGGACACATGTAGTACAGTATAGAGCATAGAGTCTAGTCCACTGTCCCTTCTATCACAAATCACAAAGTAGTGAGGCGTCAAATCACAAAAGCACGGACAAAGCAACCATCATTTCACTCTTCACTGACTCCGCTTCTCCATCCACTACAAGAAATATGTCAACTTATGACCTTCTGTTAGTGACCCTGGAAGAATTGGTCATAAATCTATGACCATTTTAGACCAATTGGTCAAAAGCTATTCGGGGGGCTCCAAACCCTAAACCATTGCGACCATTTTGGTCAGAAAGGTCGTAATTTCCTTACACGAAATGGTCATAAAGCAGACAGCACTAGTCCGATGCCTTATTTCTAGCTGATCATGACCAACATAGATGGTCATAACCTTTTAAATTGTGGTGGGTTGCTATGACTAGGCGCCACCTCATCAGTTTTGCCTATGTGTCATGTCCATGTGGCAGTTTTTGCCCTAGGTTGTGAAGCAACCTATATTTCTGTCATTCCCAAAATTCCCCAAAAAATCTCATAAATTCTTTGGGTCATATCTTCATCAAATATGTAAAAGTCCTTCCTTTCCTAGTTCAAAACTAATTCAACAATATTCATTTTCCTATTCTGTTCACAACAACACTTTATGAAGGAAGTGCTATTTATATATTCTTGATTGCCCTAGGAATTTTTGGGCACTCTTTTCTATCCAAATCATTACCGCATGACAAAATTCAGCTCCATTTGCCTAGCAAATCTTCCTCGGCAAATTTCCAAAGTTTTTGTCCACCTAGAAGCATTGTGAAGGAAGTACCTTTTTATATCTCGAAATGACATGAAATTTATACAGTTCCTTCATATGCCCAAATTATCACCCTCCTCCAAATTGCAGCTCAGTCAAATCATCTATGTGAGCCCAGGTTCAATTTATATTTTATGGACAAATTGGCACGTTGCAAAGCAAGTGTTATATAGACCCCTCCTATTACCCTCAAACTTTTCGGGCACGCTTCCATACCGAAATCATTGCCACATGATAATATTCAGCTCAATTTTCCTAGTAAATCTTTCTCAGGAAATTTCCAAAGTTTCTACCTCGAGAGAAGCTTTGTGAAGTAAGTACTAGCTAGGCTTACCCAAATGATCTGAAAATTTACCAGCGCATGACCATACCTATGTAACTTACCTACACCAATTTTTAGCTTATTTAATTCATCCAATCTCTCTCACTAGTTTTCCCAAGTTTTTGTCTATAGAAGAGCATTGTGAAGGAAGTACTACTTTGGCATGTCCAAATGGTATCAATTTTCTACAATGCTTTCCTATGCCCAAATAACCATCCTCCACTAAATTTCAGCTCAATCCATTCATTATTTTGAGCCCAGCTTCAACATTCATATTTTTGTCCAGTGTGGTACTTTGCAAAGCAAGTACCACCTAGGATCCTCCTTTTGAGCTAAAAATTTGTGAAGACATTCTCCTTAGTAGATGATCATTCTCAGCCAAAACTCACGCCCATTGGCCATGTGCATTTCCTGTACCGCTAATCAAACACTTGGCTGCTTATTCATGTTTGAGCATCGATCGGTCTCCTCGTGAGAATCTTATGTTGTGATTTTCTTCCTATCACCTACCTGGGGAGTGCCCAACCCACTAGACATGCCTAGGCTGCCCAGAACACATGGCAACGCCATGGTCACGCGGTGACCACGCGGCGGGCATGCGAGTTTACGTGCTCTAGAGTTGGGGGCCTCGGCCACCGCCCAAACCTCGACGTATCGCCACCAAACCATGTATTTATGATTAAATAGGTACTTATGTAACTAGAAATGATTTTCGGACAAAATAAATAGCAAACTATGAGGCAGCTGCAGTTCAAATTTGACCCGCTTCCTGCTGAATCGGCGGGAATTTGTCTTTTTCACCAGAGGTGGATCAAAACTTTTGACACCCAAGCATTTTGTCAATTATGCATTATATATGGCCTAGTATTTTATAAAATTGATTAGGTCCAATTTTGCAACAAATATATGGTAGGTCCTTCACAAGAAAACTCATTTTGGGCACTCAGAAAAATGGAAAATGAATTTTTCGTGCAAAGAAAATGAAAACTTCCTTAGGCAACATTGTTTGGAATTCCAAGATGCACCCTTGTGCACAATATGAGATCATTTGAACAAACTATGCCATGAATGTGGCCATAAGATTGATCATTTGGCTTGAAAGCCATGAATCTTCACGCATGATAGCTCATTTCTGAGAACACTTTTTTAAAAGAATTGCCGTATTACAAGTTTATTATTTTTCCTGGTAACTTGGCCATATATAATGACACAATGCGAAGGTTTCCCAATTTTTTGATTTTTTTGAACTTTTTATGCCCGTTTCAAAATGCGGTCAAAACGGCGGGAATGACCGTTCCTAGCTAGTGGTTGAATCTTGAATTTTTTTGGTGTTTCTCTGATTAAATAGATACTTATGTACCTAGAAATGATTTTTGGGAAAAATAAAGAGCAAACTACGAGGTAGCTATAGTTCAAATTTGACCCGCTTCTAGCTGAATCGGCGGAAATTTGTCTTTTTCACGAGAGGTGGATCAAAACTTTTGACACCCAAACATTTGGTAATGTGCATTAAATATGTCCTAATATTTTATAAAACTGATTTGGTGCAATTTTGCAACAATTATTTGGGAGGTCCTTCACAAAAAAGTCCTCCTTTTGGGCACTCGAAAAATGGAAAATGGTTTTTTCGTCCAAAGAAAATGGAAACTTCCTTAGGCAACATTGTTTGCCATTCCAATATGCACCCTTGTGCACAATATGAGATCATTTGAACAAACTATGCCATGAATGTGGCCATAAGTTTGATCATTTGGCTTGAAAGCCATTGATCTCCACACGTGATAGCTCGTTTCTGAGAACACTTTTTTAAAATAATTGTCGTATTACAAGTTTGTTATTTTTCCTAGGAACTTGGCCACATATAATGACACAATGCGAAGGTTTTCCAATTTTTTGATTTTTTTGAATTTTTTATGCCCGTTTCAAAATGCGGTCAAAACGACGGGAATGACCGTTCCTAGCTAGTGGTCGAATCTTGGAATTTTTTTGGTGTTTCTCTGATAAAATAGATACTTATGTACCTAGAAAAGATTTTTGGAAAAAATAAAGAGCAAACTACAAGGCAGCTACAATTCAAATTTGACCCGCTTCCAGCTGAATCGGCGAAAATTTGTCTTTTTCACCAGAGGTGGATCGAATCTTTTGACACCCAACCATTTGGTCAATTGTGCATTAAACATGGCCTAGTATTTTAGAAAATTGATTTAGTACAATTTTGCAACATTTATTTGGTAGTTCCTTCACAAAAAAACATCATTTCGGGCACTCGAAAAATGGGAAATGAATTTTCCGTGCAAAGAAAATGAAAACTTCCTTAGGCAACATTGTTTGTCATTCCAATATGCACCCTTGTGCACAATATGAAACCATTTGAACAAACTATGCCATGAATGTGGCCATAAGATTGATTATTTGACTTGAAAGCCATGAATCTTCACACATGATAGCTCATTTCTGAGAACATTTTTTAAAACAATTGCCGTATTACAAGTTTGTTATTTTTCCTGTGAACTTGGCCACATATAATAACACAATGCGAAGGTTTCCCAATTTTTTGATTTTTTTTGAATTTTTTATGCCCGTTTCAAAATGCGGTCAAAACAACGGGAATGACCGTTCCTAGCTAGTGGTTTAATCTTGGAATTTTTTTGGTGTTTCTCTGATTAAATAGCTACTTTTATACCTAGAAATGATTTTTGGAAAAAATAAATAGCAAACTATGAGGCAGCCGCAGTTCAAATTTGACCCGCTTCCAGCTGAATCGGCGGAAAATTTGTCTTTTTCCGGAGAGGTGGATCAAAACTTTTTACACCCAACCATTTGGTAATTGTGCATTAAATATGGCCTAGTATTTTAGAAAATGGATTTGGTCCAATTTTGCAACAATTATTTGGTAGGTCCTTCACAAAAAAACTCATTTTGGGCACTTGGAAAATGGAAAATGATTTTTTCGTCCAAAGAAAATGAAAATTTCCTTAGGCAACATTGTTTGCCATTCCAATATGCACCCTTGTGCATAATATGAGATCATTTGAACAAACTATGCATCTTCATATATGATAACTCGGTTCCGAGAACACTTGGCTTAAAAGCCATTGATCTTCATACATGATAACTTGGTTCCGAGAACAGTTTTTAAGACATTTACTGTAGTCAATGTTTATTATTTTTCGTGTAAACTAGGTCAGATATAATCCCACATTGAGAAAGTTTTTTTTTGTTTTTTTGAATTTCTTTCAAAATGTTGTCAAAACGGCGGGTATGACTACGAGTCTTCGGTCACCGGGAAGGTGACGACGACGAACTCCTCGCTCGCGACCACCTCCTCGATGCCCTGCTCTTCTACGTGCTGAGGTCCTTGCTGGCAGCCTTGCCGGATAAAAATCCAGATCTTCTTTATTCAGTATTGCCGCCCCCGCCCCCGCCCCCGATCGCCACCTAAAGCTAAAATGATCCACACACGCGGGATTCGACGACCCTCCTCACCGCCGATGACCAAGAGGTCACCGGCGGAGGGGAACCACCGAAAGACGGCGCCAAAAGAGTCGGTTCTCTTAGCCAAAGAGATCTGCACTTTATTTTTAGCAAGTTACGACCTACTTAGATGGTCATGGACGTCGCACACATGTACTCTATTTTGATTGGTTCAGAGGCATGTCACGCGGATCATGGATCGAGCACCGTCCGATCCACCCGGATCCAACGGTAGTGCTCCCTCCTCACCTTCTCACCCCACCTAGCCCAACAACCCACAAGCCACAGCCCGCACTCCTCCCTCGTCCCCCGCGAACCCTAGCGCTCCCCGATCCCTCCCACCTCCCCTCCCCTCTCCGCCACCCATCCCTCCCCTCGCTCTCCTCCCTCCCTCACCTTCGCAAGATCCAACGCGCTCCAAGATCCGCATGCTCTGATCCTTCCTCCCTCCCCTCCGAAAATATCCAGCGCGACCCCTCCCTCTTCCCGATCCAGATCGAGGCAGATGCTCCCCATATCTGTCTCGATCCACCTCCCCCTCGACTCTAGCCGCCTCCCTCGACGCCACCCTTCCCGCCACCACCGATCCGACGTCCCTTCTCCTCCCCCGGCACATATCTTCAAATTACTTGCTTGTCTGATCCACTTTTTTTGGGTTGGATTTGCACTGGCAGCGAGGTCCATGGACGACATCGACGACGACGAGGAGGAGGAGGACGACCAGGACATGCGCGACCCCACCCCCGAGCCCGATGAGCTGGACAAGGAGATCGTCGAGTCCGACCTCAAGCTCGACAACGACGGCGTCGTCCACCCCGACCACGACGACGCGCCACAGAAGGTCCTTCCCCTGCTCACCCCCATCTCTGTTACCTTGTTTCCATCGCTGCTCCGCTCTGCTCTGCTAGTGTAGATCCGCAGCCAAACTCCCATCGTAGCAAGCGGCCCCGTCGCGGGATCATAGTGGCCTGACCGGATGCAGGAAATGTGCCAATTTCTGTTGGACCTTATACAACACATGATGCTCTTTTCTTTTTTCCTTGATTAGTTCCTCAAGCTTAACTGCCATGTTACTGTTCTAGGAGTAGTCTTAGTTGATGCTTAGAATTTAGTTGATGCTCAAAATTCTTCACAGTACTATATGCGCGCGCATGCGCCTCTCACTTTGACCGGCGCGCCAGGGCATGGCGCCGCTGCATGGCATGGCAGCATGGCTGTTTTTGTTTCTTTGCATTTGTAGTACCACGACCACAACAATGGCCCTTTTATTACGTTGGCCAGTACCCAGTAGGTAGTAGAATATGAGCCTGTTGGTTGCGTATATATATAAAGCAGCTTGCACCCGTCAAGATTTGCACTTGTTTTTTACACTCCTATAACCTATTGCATGAGGGGTAGTTTTATATGCAAGTGGGAACTGCACCACATGCTAGTTATCAATAAAATGTTGAGATGCATGCGCGTCAAGATCGTGTGGCTGATGGCGAGATCCACCGCACATATGTATGATGTATTATCGTTTGTTGCCTGACATGACAATGACAATGACGCTGGATTGGAATGGATGCAGGTGGGTGGCCGAGGAGGACCACATCGTCAACTTCCCCACCGTGCGCCTCAAGGGAGGCATGCCCATCAGGGTCACCGCCAAAGACTAGCTGTCTGTCAATCGGACCACCGTCCTTGATCAACTCCCCGCGGCAGTCAAGCCAGCCATGCATATACATGATGCTGCTGCTACAAGTATGGTATCTTCCATAGCAAGGTTGAAAGGATCCTTAAAACAAGCTAGCTAGGCAACATCTGATCTGAGAGTACATAGTTATGGGCATGCATGTATAAGTGCTGTAGGGAAGGGTTAATTAGCCATGGAGTAGTTGCCAGTAACCTCTTTCTGTTTATGGAGTGTAAACAAAATAAGAGCCCACATACACTTGCATCTTTTCTAAACATTCAGCCCGTCCTGTTTAGTCGAACAAAGAAAAAATGCAAGGACACCAAAAGGTGTGTAGATACACAGATAACAAATATGTGGTTCCATACTAGTTGGAACACTTTTCGCTTAAATGATGTGCATGACAGATTTATCCAGCCGCTGCACTTTACTGAACAGTTGTTTCCTAGACATGTTGGGTTTTTCAAACCTTCTCTTGGGAGTAATTATACTTGTTAACTGCTGTCCTTTTGCAAGAAAAAGAAAAGCTGCTGTCCTGAATGAATGTAAAAATACTATAACAAGCCCTTCTTTGTTGCATTTAGGGGCATTGCAAGGCACTGCAATTACCTCGGAGATCTACTCTTGGCGCTGATTAGCTACAGAACCAGAAGGCCATGCTGTATTGTTATTGTAGACCGTGATGATCATGCAGAACTAAATGGCAAGTTCTTCTGTACATTGTTCTTTGATATCCAGTTTTGAATTGAAGTTGCATCGATCTCTAGCTTTGACGCCGCGTTGTGATCTAATCTGGTGCGTGCAGGAGCTCCAGGCCAAGGACCTGAACGAGATGTTCCCGGTGGTGGACGCAGAGGCGGCGCCCATGGAGGACGCCCTCCACCACTGCTCCGACGCCATCCAGGTCTTCTTACCTTCAGTTTCTTCTTCTTCCCTTACCCTCCATTCCTTTGACTGAGATGTGATGTGGTTTCCTGCCATGAATGAGCAGTTGTCGCCGGATGGATGTAGGACGACCGACCATGGATGAGTAGTAGCAGCACCCCCATGGCAAGCCCCTCCACCCAATTGTTCCCCTCTGCTTTCTGTGATGCTAGAGTTTGGCCTCAGTTCCATGGCTGATTACTTGTTGTACGCCACGTCGAGGACCGAGTGTTTGAGCTGATTTGTGTTGTTGGTGGTCATCTAGCTATTGATTTTCCGCTGCAAGTTAGAATGCCTACTGTTCTGTGCTGTAGAAGACTACTAAATTATCTAGTTTGCATCCCTTTGATGTCATGTATGCTACTGATTTGTTGTAGGTAATTAGAATGCTGTAGGTTCAGTACTAACATGCCATAATCCATTGGAATAAATTAGATGGGAATATATCTAGTTTGTTAGTATAAATCTGATTAGTATGTTTGCTGCCATTTTGTATAAATTAGATGTGAATAAATTAGATGGGCATAATCTATAACAAGCCCTAATTGAACGAATCAATCTGATAAGTATGTTTGCTGCCATTTTGTTAGTCTGCAGAAGCATATCTAGTTTGTTAGCCAGCCACTTTTTTGCTAGAAACATAAATCCTGATGCATGCTGATTATGGTCTGGTCTATTAAATCTGTTCTGCTGTTGCTTAAAATTTGACTGGATTCTAAATGTGTATCTGCTGTTGCCTGGATTCTGAATGAACATGTCAGTATACTATATACCCAAAAAAACATGCTTACAGTTCTTTTCATTTCTATGATCAATTTAGTTAGAGTTGCACATGTCAGTATACTATATACCAAAAAAAATCCTAGCTAGTGAGAACATTTGTCACTCCATGAACACATACTGGTTAGTGTTAGTCATACTATTTATCTACATGGCATTTGATGTCAATTCTTGCTTATAAGTTATTGGATCACTCCATGAACACATTCTTATTCTTATATTTTCATTCTTATACTTTGCACAGGTGAAGTGTGAATCCAAGGCCGAAGCTGTGAATCATATCAACAAAGAGGAGCATATTATGTGTTGTAATTGTACGCATATCTGGGTTGTAGTACACTGAATTGTAATAGACTAATGTAGTCTTGTTTTGGACGAATTTCATTTGCTCTCTAGTCTGTTCAAAACAATGATTGTGTATGTGATTTGAATACCCGTGAAATGGAAACCTGACAAGAGGGTCCAAGTTATAATGGTTGTTTGACAAATTTCGAAATTTCTGACATGTGGGACATATTTTGAGATAAGCATGACATGTGGGGCTGGCTTACTAGTGGTACCCCAATGTATAATGGCTGAAACTAGAAAAATCAATGGACTAAAAAGGCTACGGCCCAAAAATAAAATGGCTTAAATGTTGGGCCTGGCCCATGTAGTTGACCAAAATTAATCAAGAAAAAATATATAAAAAGGCCAAATTGTTGGGCTAGGCCCATGTAGAAAACCGAATTGGACCGGGCTGAATCTTGTGCCACATCAGCTTGCCACGCTGGATGCCTACGTGGCCTGGGGAGGTTGCTAGTGACCAAAACGCCAGAGTAGACGTATTTTGGTCATAAACGTCTTCGACCATTCGAGAAGAAAGGTCGCTATAGTCAGTTTATGACCACCAGCTTTTGACCTTCTGTTTTTGGTCACAAAAAGGTCGCAAATGAAAAACCATGACCTTTCGGTAACCAATAGTGGTGGTCATAAGTTGACATATTTCTTGTAGTGATCGTCTTCTTCGAGAAGCCATCTCCACACATTAGTTATAGTAGTACTAGTAAAGGACTTCGTGGATGCAAATAAGGCGGTTGTCTCGGCTTGCAGGCAGCACTTGCGAACGACTTACCGTGGTCTCCCTCAATGGTGTTCTCCGTCGAACGCACTTCGGCAAACCGCCAAAAAAAATATCATCAACGTCACCGCAATGGGGAAGGAAGTCAAATATAGTTACTACCTCCATTTTTTTGTACACAAGGCCAGTATATCAAAATTACAATTTGCAAAGGGCCACTAACACTAATCGAGATAAAATTGATGGGGTTAGCAACAAAGGACATTAATATCCCCTGCATGCATGCGGAAGTGAGAAGGTTGGTTTGCATGGCGCTGCATTAATCAAGCGATGAGGAGTGAGATGGTTAGCTCTTTGGTCTTTGGAGAAAAAAATACGCATTAATTGACACGTGAAACGAGGATTTGTATCGATTAAATCCCGCGAAGGAAAAAACCAGCCTTTCTTTTTTAACACTAGTACTCCTAGTACGTACGTACTTATCCTGTTTGGGTCTAGGCCTTGCATTGCAAACTTCGCCACACATTTTTGCCAAGCTTGCCTAAAGTTTTCAAAATGAGAAGGAGGTACACTTGCGCACGGTTATCGCGGTCGTACCGCACCCTCACACGGTCGCTCCTGCACACCGCGGTCGCACCGCACCCTCACACGATCGCTCCTGCACGCCGCAAACCCAACCAAGGGAACGCACCCTCACTGACACGTGCTGTCGCATGTGAACACACCAAACTCAGCCATCCTATTGCTGGCACATAATTTTCGTTCATAGAATATGTTTATCCAACCGCATGTTGGGGAGTATCCGTACGGCCCATGCGGTGGTCTGTTGGGGAAGAAGAAGAGGTGAGGAAGAAGGAAAGAAGGGTTAGGAGACGTAGGATATTCATCCAACCGCCTGAAATGGTAGACTGACCTAAGTTAGGCGACTTGCATAACAAATATATGTTTCTACACAGCAAAAGATCCATAAAAACAACAACATAAAGAAAAACTATCACTGCTCGCGGAAAGAGACGACCTCGTCGTCTTTGGCTGCCGGCGCGAACCAGCCGTCGCTGCTGACGTGTGTCTCTGCACCGTGGTTGTCCTCGGCCTCCAGCTACTTGTTCAAGTGGAGCGTGCGGGCGCTCTGCACGGACGAGAGCACAGCCCGGTTCAAGTCAAGGACGTCCGGTTCCGCCTGTAGGAGGGCCTCGATGGCAGCGGCATCCGCGCACTCCGCGTCGAGTCGAGCCTCCGCCGCCCGGTTCAAGTCCAGGACGTCCGTTTCCGCCTGCAGGAGGGCGTTGATGGGAGCGACATCCGCGCGCTCTGCATCGAGTCGAGCCTCCGCCGCCCGGTTCACATCCACGACATCCGGTTCCTCCTACAGGAGAGCCATGACATCCGCGCGCTCTACGTCGAGTTGAGCCTCTGCCTCCCGGTCCTCCTTTAGTATCGCCATGTTGACCGCTGGTCCGCCTGCACCATGGGGGACTCGGACGCCGACACGAAGTCGACGTCCATCATCTCATGCCCATCGGGGGCCTTCTATGCCCGCGACCTCCGCCATGAACATTGGATCGGCTTCCTCCTCCTCGTAGCTTGGCTCCAGAGGACTCGGGGATTGGCCCGCCGCAAAGCGAGCTTGGAAATGGAGGTCTGTGGCACCGACCGCCGCCGCGATTTCTGCCCGGCGCTCCGGCATCAACATCTTGTAGTAAGTGATCTTGCGGTGCACCATGGCTTTCCGGAGAACTAGGGGAACACTTGATGCAGGCTAGGGGATCGAAAGGTGGGGGAATGGGCTGGAGATTTGGTGTGGTTTTAGGGCAGTGGCTGGCGTAGGCCGAGCAGCGAAGGTTCTGGTGCGAATAGTGGTTCCGGTGACGACCGGTCAATCGGTTTTGACTGTACATCCCTATTGTCGTGTTCGCATTGCAGCCCGGCACGCTGGACCCTCCATGTCGCTCACCGAATGGAATGCGCTGCATCTTGCGTTTTCGCTCGCTTGTGGGACCGCAGTTGAGAGCAAACCGACGTCCCTCCCCCTCCCCCGCCCGCGTCATTTATTATACCACCACTCCCTCCGTTTTATGCGGAGTAAATAAAAACAGAGGGAGTATACTACGGATGAGGATCCCCTGACGTGGCCGAACCCATTGAGTAACTGACATGCGGGGCCTAGCAAGCATGGGGTCTGCCAGTAAGTGACCGAAAGGGAGGGTAAGGCAGGGATACCTACGTCAGAGGATCCACTTCCACTATACTACTTTGACCAAATGTTAGAGTAATAATATATGACATGCAACTTACACAAATGTTAGAGTAATAATATATGACATGCAACTTGCACAAAGCATACAGGGTCTAATGCGTTTTTTGAGGCTAACTTTGACCAAATGTTAGAGTAATAATATATGACATGCAACTTACACAAAGCATACGGTCAAGTTCGTATGTGAAAGGAGTTTCCAATGATATAATTTTCACATTATACATCTCATGTACTATTAATCTTGTCAATAGTCAAATTGGAAACCATCTCGAGTACAAATCTAGGAGTACGTACGAATCTAACAATATTGATTGGGCGTTGTTGAATGTTGATACCTTTTTGATCAAAGTAGATATACTTTGACTACACATAAAACTTATATGTAAACTAGAAAGGATAGGAGGGAGTATATTGTACGTTCAAAAACGAAACGAACATTGAATACCCTTTATATATGATTTGTGGATGCTATGATCACCGGTTCAAAATTTTGAATCCGCCTTAGGTATCACGTGCCCCCACTCGTTCCCTCTCGATTTCATCTCGGGGTCTGGAGATCTATTGAAAGAGGACTAGGGTGGGTACATGTGAATGATACTCGGCGGAATGTTCAAATGAGGCATGCGGGAGGATGGACTCGACTTGAGGGCGACATGATCGATGGAGAAGAGGGTTGGAGAGGAATGAGAAATAAGCAAACACCACATGATTATACTTGAACGGCTCAAATAAACAATAAGTTGTCTCGCTTGGCCTACATAGTGAAAGGCCTAATGCGCAACGTGGAGCACTGACGCTCGAATATGGCTGGGAAAACAGGGAAACAGACATGTGGGGCACACCCGTCGGGACAACGTAGAGCAGACTAGTCCAATGGAGGAGCTGGCCCACGACCTCCTCGCCACCGACAACCATTCATGTGGGTCGTTGGGGCCAACAACGGGGCACAGCTCCAGCACCGCCTCTGGACACAGCGACCGCGGTGAGCGACACACTCATATCGTTGCTAGACACGGTCGGTTTCAGTTTGCCGAGGGTGGCGTTAGTGCTGTGGCACGACCAACGGTATGTTTCGTTTGTGCCCAAGGTTGCCCCATCAAAGCATTGGGTAGACAAAATTTTGGTTGAGGTATTGGTTGCCCATGATTTGGCCGACATTGGCAAGAAAAATGAACTTGAGTTGGCTAGAGTTCATTGGCATGCCAAAGAAATGGCAACCATCCGAACAAAGACCAATCTTTGGGTCATGACCAAAATTTTGGTTGAGGTATTGGTTGCCCATGATTTGGCCGACATTGGCAAGAAAAATGAACTAGAGTTGGCTAGAGTTCATTGGCATGCCAAAAAATGGCAACCATCCAAACAAAGACCAATCTTTTGGTCATGACCAAAATTTTGGCAAGGTTCACTTTGTCCACAATCCAAACACACCCCAACACCCGGCTCGTCGAGGATGCACGGGGCACCGCGATGCGTCCGCGGAGTGGTGTAGCGCGGCCAACTGCGGGGATCGTCTTGCTTTTTCAATGACATGCGGGGATCGCAAGTGAGCAAAGGGCATCTCCAACATTGCCACGACCGCAGCTAACTACCCTGGCACACCAAAACCCTCGTCCCTCGCGCCATCGCGCGGTGCGTTCCCAGCCAGCGCCAACTGCCCGCATTCATGCCATCCATTCGTATGTCATCATTAAGAGGCTCGGTGCCCGCGGAACCAACTCCGGTGACTTAATGACGCACCCGGACGCTTGGCCTCACCGGAATGCGCTAGTGACAACGCCCAGCTAACCTCCACACGATAGCGTATCGTCCTCCTACCTGGAACCACATCCGCCATGACCGCAAGCGCGAACGCTCTGCGGGAGAGCTTGTCTTCGGGGATGGAGCTCGAGGTCGCCTCCCTCGCTCAAGTCGCCGCACAAGCGGTGGCCACGCTGGCGGCCGACGACGGGAGCACCGTCAACCACGCATCCTACTTGCCGCCGTCCAACATCCGGCACCGCCGAGGTTGGGGACTCCTCCGAGGATGAGTAGGGCATGGGAGGCGGCAGGGCATGGTGTGCCAACTGGCCGGTCCATCTCCCGTGTTCTACTTTTCCTCGGCGGAGACCGCACCTTCACTTCACGGGTCTTGAACCCTGCCCCCGTACATGGAGATCATAGATGGAGGACGTCGGTCGCCGCCGTAGAATAGGTTTAGGGTCGGGTTTCTTTTATTTTTTTCCTATAAAAGTTCGAAATGTAATGAAAATCTGCCGTGTTTGCATTAATCTCGGCCGGTGTATATGAACTTTCACAATAATATACATATTGTAGGAGTACTAGCAAGATGCCCGTGCATTGCACGGAAGATCAAGATCTTGTGGGAGAAAAGGATGAACGAGGGAAAGCCTTATCTGCAAATGTGGAGAGGAGTGCGGGTAAATTGTCATAGTTTCCTTCCTATCCGTTACATATAGATCGGACGGCCTATATTCCAGGATCGGACACATCTTTCTACATCTACGGGAACCTATGAAATGGTTAACATAAATTGCCTCTCTCTCTCTCCTCCCCTGATTTTCATGGTGGTGGGCCCCTCCCTCCCCCAATCTACATTCAACAACTCACACGTTTCACATTATGTTAATTATGTAACCGAGATTACGTAGGTGTAGCATTACTCGTCCTAAAAAACCCAACTAAGCCCACCTCCCAGCATATCACGTGGGAAAAGACTCGGCCGCGCCGTTTTAGTCAGGATTATCGGATTACTAGTAGTAGTATCGATGGATCGCGCGAAGCAACAGATTTTTTTGAGGGGGCGAAGCACCTAGTTTAAAATGAAAAAATGCGGTACACTCACATCACTCCTGTCGCGGTCGCATTGCACCCCACACACGTTCGGTCCTGCACACGGCTCACACAAACGGAACGCGCTTCGGCTTGCCTCTTCACTAAGACGTGGGACTACACTTGAAGAAACTGACCATGCGCCAAACTCCCCCCGCCCACCGCGCGAAAATCCTCCCCCCACACCCAAAAATTCCCCCCAAATCCGATCCAAACCGCCCTTTGGCCAACTAGCCAATAATATTCCCCAAACCCTGTCGGATTTTGGGTTCCGACAGACCCTTGAGGTTCGAACACTGGGGTGCACGCGGATATCTCTCCCCTACCAATCTACGTCCAATCTCCGCGCGTGATCTAAGCTGGAAACAACGAACAACACAAGAGACACAAGGTTTATACTGGTTCGAGCCACCGTTGTGGTGTAATACCGTACTCTAGTGTGTGGTGTGGTGGATTTCCCCAGGGGCTGATGATGAATAGTACAAGGGAAGAACAGCCTCGAGAGAGGTGTTCTTGAGCTGGTGCGATGAACTGCTAGGGTGAGTTCAGTCGACTCTCTCTCTCTCTCTGCTAGGGCTCTACCAGATTTCTGGATGCCCCTCTACTCTGTGTGGCTAGTTCTACTTATAGAGGCCCTGGGCCTCTCCCCAAATAATGAGCGGGAAGGGCACCAACACTTGGCCATTTTGAAGGGGAACATATAGTACAAGTTATCCTGACCAAAGGTGGTCTTCGGCTGCCAAAAGCACTGGTGATGACGCCGTCTTCGGCTCCACGGTGACCTCCTTCCTGCCGCTTTGCTGGTCTTGGTCTTGTTGCACCGGAATGGCAACCTTTGCCTGATGCCTTGGCCTGCGCTTGCCCCCTTTGCACCAAAGGGGAAACAAGGACACTGCGCAGGCCAGCGCTCGCCTGGTATCGATTGTCATGGCTTGCGTCACGGGTTCCTCGCGAGGTATCCCTGCCTTGATCTCTCCGCCTCCTCGCGAGCCTGCCGGATGAGGCCGCCTCCAAGGAAGCTTCCTGTCGTCCGCCCCGTGAGGCTTGGCCCCTCGCGAGGGTCTTGAGCTTGAGCTGATGAAGATGGGCTGCGCTGGGCCCCCACTTGAGCCACACCGCAGGCCGTAGGCAGGAAAGTCTGGGAACCCCCATTCCCAAAACGCCGACAGTAGCCCCCGGGCCCGAGGCACGCCCGGGCTTGGCCTAGAAGGAAAGCGAAGGGGCAAGCGCGAAGTGCTGCAGGCCCCAACAGCCTGGGGCCTTGGGTGCCGTGTGGCGATTGATTGGACGTGGGCGTCGACGCTTCCCCACGACGCCTTGTTACGCACCCGGCTAAGCGGACCCGTAATTGCACACAGTTGTTCCTCCTTTCCGCTGCTCGCCCGCCTCCTACCTTTCCTTCTTCCTTGAGCTCCAGCATCCACCGCCGATCCGGCTCAAGTTCTTCCTCCTTCTCACCGCCATGGTGCCGACGAAGAAAGGAAGGGGAAAGAAGTCTGGGCCTTTGCCCCGCACACCTCCAACGGCGACCCCCGCCGTCGCCCGGTCGATCATACTCAATCCAGAAGCTTTGGACAAGGTCCGCTCCGCCCTTGCAACTATCTTCAACGAGTGCGGAAGGACCACGACCTGGCCTGCGTCCCATGCCTCCCTTGATAGGATCGTCACGGAGGTCTGATTCTTCGCCGATGCCCTATGGGCGGGTCTGGTTCCCCCCTTTTCCGCCTTCTTCAACGCGGTGCTCTCCCATTATCAGGTCCGCATGATGCATCTCGGGCCGGAGTCCACTACTCTTCTAGCTGTCTTTACTTTTGTTTGCGAGGCGATGATAGGGATTCCTCCTTCCGTGGCCCTGCTGCGCCACTTCTTTTCCTTGCGCCTGAGCGACCCCACTCAGTGCTCAGGGTGCGTGAGCTTCTTCGCCGTGCCAGAGACGGCTACTTCAGGGATTGAATTCAGCCTTCCTTCTCCTGAGGCCAGGTTCAGAGAGCGGTGGCTGTACGTGGACGTTGGAGTGCCCAACCCTCTGCTCTCGCATCCGACCTCGCCTGCTGTTCCCCACACAGGTTGGGATCACGAGGTGCTCGCGAGCCCCCGGCTTGCCTTCGTCTGGCGCCGCTTCCAGAGTTTGAGGGCGCTCAACGTGACAGCGCCCAAGGTGGTGAAGGAGTTCCTCCAATGTCGCATTGCTCCTCTCCAGCGCCACTCTCGCCGGATGTGGGACTTTGTGGGGCACAGAGACCGCATGCGGCTTCAGGTGGAGGACTTGGCGCCTGAAGCGCTGCAGACGGTGCTCAGGGTCTTGACTGGCGATCCTTCCCCAGGCAGCCTTTGGAGTAACGGTGTCCTCTTGTATCTTTGCTCTGGCAGGGCCGATTTTGTGAGGCAGATGCCTAGTTTCGACGAGTGGGGACTGCGCCCTGCTGGCTTCATGGGGCGCCGCGAGAACCCAGCCGCCGTGGTTGCTTCCCATGCCGCCCACAGCAGTCCTTCCTCGGGCGACAGGGCGGGGAGACGAGAACCAGCGGGAGTTGAGGCGACCGATGACGAGGTGCCGACGCCGCGAGAAGTCTTGAATGCGGCGTCTCCCGAGGCCCGCCCTGGAGCGGCATCAGGTGCGGAATTGCGGCATGTGGTTCCTGAGCCCCGAGCTCCCGAGCCCCCAGCCGTTCCTCGCGAGGCGATGCCTGACGGTGCCCCCCAGGCTGACTCCTCCAGCACTGATCATCTTGACGCTTCTTCCACACAAGTGGTCGACCCATGTGCCGGGCGCTTAGGTCGGTTCCGCGTAGACTTCGAGGCCCTCCGCAAGAGGAAGGAGGCCTCAGGTGGCAATGACCTCCCTTGCCGCCTGTTGAAGCACAGGAAGTACCTTGCCATGGACGAGTAAGTCTTCTTCTTTCCTTGTTCATTTACTTTGCTATCCTTGTGACTGAGTGTGGCCCTTTCGGGCCCTGCCCTGCGGAACCCGCTAAGCCAGCCCGGGAGCCATCCCCCAAGCTTCGCCTTCTCCGCTGGCCCTGGGCTCGCCGAGCTCGAGCGGCACCCCTGCTACCAGACCAGTTGAGGGAGTGGTCCGTTCCATAGGGCACCTCGAGCCTGCGCGCCCGCTGTCCTTTCTTCATGAGTCCTCCTAGGGCACATCCGGCCTGCCCCGTGTTCCTCCTTTGATCATAGATGGGGAATGGCTGCAGTCTGTCTTTGACTTTTCCTCCGTGGGTGGACCGACGCCAGGCCGGATTCCCAGAGAGGTCCATCCGGCGATTGCTAGGGCGCCAGCCCCAGCCCCGCGCCGGGAGGGGGCCTGCTGCCTCGGGGCCCTCCGCATGCTCTGGTGGAAGAGGGTGATGCAGAAGACGTGCTCAGGTGCGCTCGGGAGCAACGTGCCCTTTATGAAGAGTTCCTCCAGAGGGCGGCGGATGCGGTGAGCCAGATCGGGCAGAGCTTGCTGACGAGGATGCGCGCCTCGAGGCCGAAGGTTTGCGCCTTGCTGAGGAGAGGTGCAAACTAGAGGTAGCCATCACCCTCGCGCATCACCAGCGTGATCTTGAGAACGCAAAGGCTGAAGCGTCGCTGGCAGCTTCGCGGGAGGCCTGCTCCCAGGCCGTCGAGGAGGCTCGGGAAGCAGACCGACGGCGCGAGGATGCGGAGGAGCGCGCGTGGGAGCTCCTGGCCTGGGGCAACTCCCTGGAGAAGCAAGTGGAACTGCGCCAGGCGGCCCTTGAGTCGATGGAGGGGGCCCCTGTTGATTGGGCGGAGCTTCTGAAGCGCGAGGAGGCACTGACGCTGGAGGCCACCGAGCGCAACCTTGATCTTGAGCGGTTGGAGACGACGGAGCGCTTGGTGGCTCGGGAGGAGGATGACGTTGCCGCGTAAGAAGCCCGGACCCAAGAAGAAATCAATCGTCGCATGGCGGAAGCTCGCTCGGTGTTCGAGCGCGAATACGAGACGAGGTTGGGGCTGATCAAGGCCAAGGCTGAAGGCAGGACTGCCCCTGTCAGGACCTCGATTCCAAGTCACATTGATCTAGCTGATAACACCTCATATCACTTTGCGGCCTCACGCACGGTATTCCCACGGGTGTCGCCTTACCATGGCCCGGGACCGTTTGTGCCTTTTGGCTCATGTATATGATAGTGTCGCTAGCATCCATATGATAGAGAACCCGGGCCGACATGGCTAGTCGTTAACCCAGAGCGACACTAACCTATGGGGACATGCATACATGAATCACATCGAGCATGTCGGTCAGCAGCGTGTGAATCCGGGCTGTAGCACTGGGCTAACAGGACTCCGTGAACCCGGGCTGTAGCAGGCTAGGCAGGACTCCGGATGTCACCGCGTGACATTTCCCCCAAGGGACAGACACAAGAACGATGTGAAACAGATGCCGACCAGTCAAGTGTCCTGAGCAGTAGTGCTGGGCTAACAGGACTCCGGTGAACCGGGCTGTAGCGGACTACTATGACACATGGAAGCACTAGACTACATTTCCCCATAAGAGAGGCTGCCAAGGATAAACAACTAGATTGTCGGATCCCACACATACCAAGCATTTCAATCATACACACAATATGCTCGATATGTGTAAATACAACATGGCATCACAACATAACTCTACAACTCAAGTATTTATTCATTAGGCTCCGAGGAGCGAGATATTACAAACATGGGTATCATGACCCAACAATCATAGCATACAAATCCAAACACATGCGAAAGCTTAACATGTCTGGGTACAGACATCTACAAATGAAAAAGGCTGAGAAGCCTGACTATCTACCAGATCCTGCCGAGGGCACAAGATCATAGCTGAGGTATCAAGATAAACGTCGAAGTCCACACGGAACTACTAGCGAGATTGACGTCTCTCTTCAAGAACATAGAATAGGCAAATGTGAGTACTAATGTACCCAGCAAGACTTACATCAGAACTAGCTACATATGCATCGGTATCAACAAGGGGGGGTGGTGGTGGAGTTTAACTGCAGCAAGCCAGCTTTGACTCAGTGGCTAACCTGAACTACGACCGCAAGCAACTCTTTTGAGGTGGCGCACACGAGTCCACATATTCACCATTCAAGACACGACTATGGATCCGCTCCCGTCTCCCTACGAGAATGCCATCCATAGCACTCACACTTATCTTGCGAGTTTTAGAGTATCCACTTTCACTTGTCTATGAACTATGCAAGGGGTCCAAGTTTCCATATCCGAGGAATCCGGCTATTCGAATAGATAATGATAACCCTGCAGGGGTGTACTTCTTCACACACGCTCCCACCACTTACTGTCGTTTACACGACATGTACTCAGCAACCTTCAAGCAGAAGCCCAACGAGGGTGTCGACCACGACCTACCTAAACACTCAAGTCTCTAGTCTAGGTTTATCGCCTATCTAGGTTCCATCCGCAGGGAGTCCGGCCGAGGTTTCCACATACGGCCCCGAACGATGTGAACAGGGTTCCCGAGACACCAAACGGGCGCCCAGTACACCGTGCCATGGTGTCTCTATCGCATCATAGCCCACCCCTAGGGTCAGTGCTACGCACGGCCGCCAACACATAACCTACAAACACCAGAAACTAGTTGCAACTCCTGGACAGAGTACTAGGGTGATTAAGAAGTCGAGAGGGTCAATTAAGGATCCTAATGAGTGGTAGTAGCTGTTCATGGATCACAGACACAGAACTCAGTTCCTGAGGACGGTTTCAATGAGACAACCCACCATGTACTCCTACATGGCCTCTCACCGCTACCTTTACCAAATCATGTTCACACACTTAGCTCACACACAGTAGGACATGTTCACACACGTCCGATTCATCCCCGATGAATCAGACCTGACACAACTCTGTGCAACAGCAGGCATGACAAACAAGCATGAATGAGTAGGCACATCAGGGCTCAAACAACTCCTACTCATGCTAGTGGGTTTCATCTATTTACTGTGGCAATGACAGGTCATGCAGAGGATAAGGGGTTCAACTACCGCAACAAGTAACAGATGAACCGTTGTTGTCCTAATGCAGTAAAAGAGAGCAGGAGCGAGAGAGTGGGATTGTATCGTAATGAACAAGGGGGGTTTTGCTTGCCAGACACTTCTAAAGATAATATAGTTCTTCATCGGTGTCATCGATCACGTTGTCGGAAACATCGTCGTCTGAGAGGGGACGGTTACGGGCAAACAGAGAAGGACACAATCAATTCAATGTAACAATATGATGCATGAATGTGACATGGCAATATGCTGTTGATTGGCCTAATGCAACTAGCAACAAGTTAAATGGAGTTGGTTTGAACACTAGGTTCAAATTCAAACTCCATATGTGCTTTCTTAAATGCCATTTAATTAGTTTGTCCTAAACAGAAATTTTAACTTTCTCAAATATGGATGAAAATGCCATAAACAGATTCCTTGATTTTTTCTGATAATTTTTCATATATAACTTATTTCATTTGGAGTTACGGATAATTTTCTATGAATTTTAGAAGTTTTGGCTATTTTCTAGAATTTTCTGAATTATTTTAAATCCAGAAAATTATTAACTGCGTCAGCATGACGTCAGTGTGACGTCAGCAAGTCAACAGGGGCGGCCCAGGTCATACTGACCGGTGGGACCCGCGTGTCAGTGTCTAGTCTAATTAACAGGGTTAATTAACACTGGGTTAACACTAAATCTAATTTAGTTAGAGGCTTGGGCCCACATGTCAGTGACCGGAGGTGGTCAAACCCCCTGTCAAAAAGGTCAAACCCACCGGCCTTAGCCGCCGGCGAGGGCTGATACGGCGGCGCGGCTCGGGAAAACGCTAGAGGGCCTCATTCGAAGCGTGCTTGGGTGCGTTGGAAAGCCCTTGCTCCCGCGCGTCGAACGGTGCATGTGCGGGGTCGTAGGGAGGCCGGCGCTCACCTGAGTGGAGCCTGTGACGGCTACCGGAGCTCGGGTTCGAGCGGCGCAGCACTATGGTGCACGGGAGGACGAGCTGGTGGTAGACTTAGCTTGCTGCGGAGCTGCTGAGCACGTAGTCGTGCTCGGGCACGATCTTTGCTAGCTTTGGTTACGGCGGCGACAAGAACGGCGGCGGCCGGCTCTCGGCTCCGGTGGAACCACGATCTAGAGAGAGCAAAAGAGCACGGGGAGAGAGGGGTTCGGTGCAGAGGCTCACAACGAGGTCATAGAGCAGCTCAATGGGCCCGGGGAGGCGGCGGAGACGGCGAATTGGACGGCGGCATCCGGTGGCCGTGGACGAGGAAGAAAGGTCGGGGACGGCGCTTCAGTGCCCTTCCGGTCGCGTGGATCGGTGACGAGGACGTAGACGAGGCGGCGGAGCTCTTGGATACGTCGGAGAGGCGATAGGGAGGCTGTGGCTACGGCAACTACGAGTGGCAGCGACATCAGCGTTCGGCCGTGGCGGTGCAGAGGAGAGGAAGAGAGAGAGAGAACGAAAGAGAGGGAGGGTTCGATCCGGACGGCACCGCAGAGAGGGCTCGCGGTGTTGCGCTGGCGGGAAGGCAGGCAAGCAGGTGGAGGCATGGCGCGCTCGGGCGCGTGCGCGCTTTGTCATGCCTCTGCCTACTGGCAGAGGAGGAAGATGACTGGCGGGAGGGCCAGGTGGGCTAGGCTGCACAGTTGGGCCGCCAAGTGGGCTAGGTGAGCTCTTCTCTCTCTCTCTCTCTCTCTCTCTCTCTCTCTCTCTCTCTTCTAATTCTTTCTGTTTTGCATTTTCTGTAATTTGTTTTGATTTAGTTTTTAGACACTAAATCATTTTTGTTGTTTCTGATAATTCTTGTAGGGACTAGTTGGATTATTCCAAAGCCCTTCACCAAAGATCAGAAATATTGGACATATATTAATTAATTAATAAATAAATATCCAATGCAAATAGTTATTGATTTAATTCAAAGGCCCAAAATAAATATCTCTGAGATTCCAGAAATATTGTTTTAAATTTTACCTCTTGCCAATATTTTCAGAGACTAAGAGGAACATTTTCTTGGACTTCTTTGAAAAGATTTTAATGTTGATTATTTTTGAAGTGATTTATGAGGGTTTCAACTAACCTCAATTCAACTTTCAGAATTTAGACATGATGCATGATGCTCACTCAGGTAATTAGCTACAAGCAAAATCTAGGGCTGTGACAACTCACCCCCACTAAACAAGAATATTGTCCCGAGATTCAAGACATGAGGTAAGAATACAGAGGGAACACCAATAAAGAATCTTCACGATCCGATTGCCCTTCTCGAAGATGTTGATTCATTGCATCATGTCGATCTTGACATCCTCATTTTTGAGATCTTCATCCACGCGATGATGACAGAAAGAAACTATACTAGGATTGATGTTCTCGAAGATCAAGCTACAAGATCCACTCGCGGAATGAGATGTTGGAACATCTTGAGTTGAGACACAGAACACATCGAGGGGGTGGAAGAGCAAACGGCAGGGTTTGATTTGGTGGGCAACAATTCCACGCTTATAAAGATGGTGGATGGTGTTAAGGTGGCGAGGAAATAATTGCCATGATTCCGTAACGGGGCACCTTGGAAAAAGTGACTCGTTGAACTGTTCCCTTAAGTGGCAAAAAGAATTACTTTTGATCCATAGACCATTGAAACTCTCTATACCGTCCTAAGGCAATTCTCAGTCGATCGTCTGGAAGAGTCCGAAGGAGTGGCATACTCGGACTAGGATGGATGATGTGGACTATCTTGTTGAGGACAACGCAATGGCTGATTTTTGCTTATCATCGGAAATGGATGGGACCCGTGGTAGGACCACTTTTGAAGATGATCCTTGACAGCAACTGCTAAGAAGGATAACCCATAGGAAATTGGCACAATGGGGTGCAAACTAGGAACAAAATGCAAATGTTGGGAATGTTCCAACCATCATATCTGCCTAAGATTTAGATCTGGCTGGAAACAGGATATTTGAGACAGCATGTCTGGAAAGAAAGTTTGCAACACCAACCGACGAGACGGAGTTGCGAGATTCTTGGGAAATGAACTACGATAACAAGCTCCAAAATATGAGCTGGTTCTGCTACATACGTGTGAACACACTGTCCAAGACAAGCATGATCACTCAGTAGTCTTATAGTAAAACACGGCCGAAGTTCGGGTGAGGAACCATCATCGAGGATATCGAAGTCCTTGCATAAGTCTGGATTAGCTCTTAGGAGGGAACTTCTTCTCCTTTAACAAATCAATCAGTGGCTTGGTGTGCTACGGAATTCATATGGAACGAAGATGATCAGTCTAACAGACCACAGAATACTTGGCACGTGCATGGCTGACTTGGGATGATTCCAAAGGAAACAAAACACACCTTTCTCAAATTCACGGCGGCAACTTACATCAATGCACGTGAATCGAGGAAGTCACTTCTTTCATCCAACATATACTTCATGAACGGAGCATGAAGAAAATGCTTACACAAGTTTCCAACACTAGCTGGATGTTCAACACAATCATGGAGGGGACAAAATGCTGCTGATGGGCTCAACAACGACTCGTCGGAATTTCCATGTCACCGGACTTCCACCATCATGTGAACACGGTGATAGCATTGGTCAGACCAAAAGATGTATTGGTGTATGCTCGAGGGATCAACCACGAGTAAGACAACATTACAAAAATCGTTGGTTCTGATTTGACTTGACGATGGCGCATACTCAAGTCAAAGTTTTCACAAGGCAATAGATCCAACAACTGATCACGAGGACCAGCCAATGGAGATATCATCTTTCTTCAACACACACACACAGAAGATATCCCTTAGAGATGAACTAAGGTAAGCAAAGCTTCTACCTTCCAACTCTCCAAGTTGTTGTCTACCTCAACCAACTAGCTCAGGGATATCCAACACAGATTCTTAGAGAAGGGGTGATTTATAAGAAACCAACTTGATCACGGACTCAACATAGCGGTCAGGTGACAACCAGGTAATACTTCCGAGAAGATCTTCGGAAAATCACGAACCACCGATATGCTACTAAGCTCGAGAACAACCTGCTTTTCAGGGCAAGACGATGGGACCAAGAGAGTGATGGATTGCCACAATCCTATCTCATTGATTGAAGAGTGCACCGAAAATAAGGACTAGGTAGCACGATCCATCTTAGGATGATGATTCAATAACCGACACACTAAGAATGATATTAGTGTCCATTAACTACCGAGCAACACGGTTGCTAGGAGTATTGATTTCACACATCATGGTTCACTTGCCGGCATTCCGGTTGCGACAACACGGGACCGAGGAATGAAAAATGATGGCAAGAAGTATCACTGCGTCAAATATTCATGAGGGATGGTGCAGTTCTCATGACAATCCTGACATAAAGGGGGTGATACCCCAGGGTAGAACAGAATCAAAAGCTGGATTGGCATTTTGATCTGCGGAATACAACTGCTTTGACCCAATCCTAGGGATGGACGAGGTACTAGAGTTTGTTTCTCCTAGTCATTCTAAAATAGAATGGCTTGACGGACCACAAGAATAATAAGCATTGATAACACGGATGCACAATTACTCCTGGCTATCAATTGATAGACGATGGTCGGATAACAAATGAAGAGGGACAACTCAAGGGGACATATATCTTTCTGAGTTGTGGATGCATAGATTAATATGTCGAACCAAGTTCAACAAGTTTCTTCCAGATAACCCATGCAGAAAGGTAGAACTGGCAGAATCACAATTATGAATGGAGAACTCCTCAAGAGTACTCTGATTGTGATATTTTGGTTCAAAGAACATCTGCATTAATGGTTCATGGTATTTGGAAGAAGGAAATACCACAGACCTCGAGGACTGTTGCAAGGTTACTAATATCTTAAGGGAACTAGAAAATACTAACAACATGAAGTAGGGTGAATCTCGGGTTCGAAAACCCAGGAGTAGAATACCTACTACTAAATGGCATCGCGGGATGCTTTCGAGAATGGTGGCCAGAATCATCACACCGGGAACACAAGGCATTGCTAGATTACTAGGTGACTCCCTAAGACACCTAGGGTTATAATAATAGCTCCAACATATATGTCGAGGTAATAGAGTACCTCAACTCACTGATTAGTGTGGTTAAACTGGCCCAAAGGAACGTCGGTAACAGGAGGAAGGAATTTGCAAATGCATCAGACTAGTTAGAAACCTGGGATGACTCGGACAGCATAATGGCTGTAAATGCTCAAAAATATTTGAGACATCCTGCAAAATGGTGGCATAACCACTCAACAACATCACAATATCAAAGTTCCGAGGTGATCTGCCAACACATAGAAGTAGTAGGAACCGAACTCGGGCTTGAATCCAACAATCTTAAGAGTCTACAGATTAGTAATACGTGATCCTAGTAGAAAGATGAGAAGCCTAGTTCTTAATCCCCGTAGAAGAGAAGAGGTTGACTCAGTTAAGAAGGCCATGAGGTATAATGAGTAAAAAAGCCTTACGTTCCCTTCCCCAATCAATTCCCTTACATAACTAAAGCATTTCTAGGCTCAACTTCGACCAGTTTGGCTTGGTAATCCTACAGGCAGTCAGGCTCTAATACCAACGCTGTTAGGACCCTGATTCCAAGTCACATCAATCTAGCCGGTAACACCTCATATCACTTTGCGGCCTCACGCACGGTATTCCCACGGGTGTCGCCTTACCATGGCCAGGACCGTTTGCGCCTTTTGGCTCACGTATATGATAGTGTCGCTAGCATCCATATGTCAGAGAACCCGGGCCGACATGGCTAGTCATGAACCCAGAGCGGCACTAACCTATGGGGACAGGCATACATGAATCACATCAAGCATGTCGGTCAGCAGCGTGTGAATCCAGGTTGTAACACTGGGCTAACAGGACTCCGGGAACCCGGGCTATAGCAGGCTAGGCAGGACTCCGGATGTCACCGCGTGACATTTCCCCGAAGGGACAGACACATGAATGAAGTGAAACACATGCCGGCCAGTCAAGTGTCCTAAGCAGTAGTGCTGGGCTAATAGGACTCCGGTGAACCGGGCTGTAGCGGACTACTATGGCACATGGAAGCACTAGACTGCATTTCCCCATAAGAGAGGCTGCCAAGGATAAACAACTAGATTGTCGGATCCCACACATACCAAACATTTCAATCATACACACAATATGCTCGATATGTGTAAATACAACATGGCATCACAACATAACTCTACAACTCAAGTATTTATTCATTAGGCTCCGAGGAGTAAGATATGACAAACATGGGTATCATGACCCAACAATCATAGCATACAAATCAAAACACATGCGGAAGCCTAACATGTCTAGGTACAGACATCTACAAATGAAAAAGGTTGAGAAGCCTGACTATCTACCATATACTGCCGAGGGCACAAGATCGTAGCTGAGGTATCCAGCTAAACGTTGAAGTCCACACGGAACTACTAGCGAGACTGACGTCTCTCTTCAAAAACATAGAATAGGCAAACGTGAGTACAAATGTACCCAGCAAGACTTACATCAGAACTAGCTACATATGCATCGGTATCAACAAAGGGGGGGGTGGTGGAGTTTATCTGCAGCAAGCCATCTTTAACTCAGTGGCTAACCTGAACTACGACCGCAAGCAACTCTTTTGAGGTGGCGCACACGAGTCCACATATTCACCATTCAAGACACCACTATGGATCCGCTCCTGTCTACCTACGAGAAGGCCATCTATAACACTCACACTTATCTTGCGAGTTTTAGAGTATCCACTTTAACTTCTCTATGAACTATGCAAGGGGTCCAAGTTTCCATATCCGAGGAATCCGGCTATTCGAATAGATAATGATAACCCTGTAGGGGTGTACTTATTCACACACGCTCCCACCACTTACTGTCGTTTACACGACATGTACTCGGCAACCTTCAAGTGGAAGCCCAACGAGGGTGTCGGCCAAGGCCTACCTAAACACTCAAGTCTCTAGTCCAGGTTTATCGCCTATCCAGGTTCCATCCGCAGGGAGTCCGGCCGAGGTTTCCACATACGGCCCCAAACGATGTGAACAGGGTTCCCGAGACACCAAACGGGCACCCGGTACATCGTGCCACGGTGTATCTACCGCATCATAGGCCACCCCTAGGGCCAGCGCTACGCACGGCTGCCAACACATAACCTACAAACACCAGAAACTAGTTGCAACTCCTAGATAGAGTACTAGGGTGATTAAGAAGCCGAGAGGGTTAATTAAGGATCCCAATGAGTGGTAGTAGCTGTTCATGGATCACAGACACAGAACTCAGTTCCTGAGGACGTCTTCAATGAGACAACCCACCATGTACTCCTACATGGCCTCTCACCGCTACCTTTACCAAATCGTGTTCACACACTTAGCTCACACACAGTAGGACATGTTCACACACCTCCGATTCAGCCCCGATGAATCAGACCTGACACGACTCTATGCAATAGCAGGCATGACAAACAAGCATGAATGAGTAGGCACATCAGGGCTCAAACAACTCCTACTCATGCTAGTGGGTTTCATCTATT